>NW_017214575.1:0-14585 GCF_001704415.2 Capra hircus
GTCGGCAGCCTGCTTTATTCTCCGAGCCTTGATAGGATCTTCCCTGTGACTTGAAAAAAAAAAGTGGAAATGCCTTTCCCTAGTGTGGACCGTCGGCTTCACTCCCTGGGCAGCTGACTCTCTTGGGGGCTAAGTGAAGTCAGGGCTTCCTCTTCTGGTCCCCAGGGTTGGCATGTGGGCCTAGGAGGACCAGAGGCGTGTTCCAGGGCAGTGGGCAGGGGTGGGAGTCCCCTCTGCCCCTCCTCCTGCACCTTCCTCACCCAGCCCTACTGTCGTTCTGCCCAGAAAACCAGCAGTATTTCGAGAAACACCGGTGGCCACCCGTCTGGTACCTGAAGGAGGAAGACACTACCAGCGGGCCCGGAAGGAGCGCGAGAAGGAGGACTATCTGCACCTGAAGCGGCAGCCCAAGCGGCGCTGGCTGTTCTGGAATAGTCGTCCTCGGCGTCCTCTTTCGGCCCTTCGCCGCCTCCTCGGCGTCCCCATCCTCCTCGGCTGTGGTCTGAGATGCTGCCACCCTCTTCTGACCCTGCTGCTGTTGTCCCCACTTGTCTTTGCCCCTCTGCTCCTCCGCATCGCCCCCTCCACCTCCCGGGACAGAGGACTCGCATAACCAGGACCCTTTGGGTGGAGCTGCTCTCACCAGCCAGCATAGCTCGGCACAGAGAGGAGGGAGCCTGGCCTCGTGGACCAGAGCAGCCCTGGCAGAGGTCCTGATGGCAGAGGAGACTGGAGACAGGAAGGCGGGCATCGGGGAGAGAGCTGAGGACCGGCATCTTGTCTGTGGGTCGGAGAACCCTCGCGCATCAGAGGGGAAACTCTCCTGCTGGGAAGCTGTGTGTCCTGATCTGCGCAGGCAGCCCCCTCCCAGGGAGCAGCAGTGGGCAGGCAGGGTCCTACCTCTGTTGGCCCCACGTCTCCATCTATGGACTTGAAGGGTTACAGAGGCTTTGTGGGCCTTTCACGTGGAGCCTTCTCAAAATCCTCACTGGAAAAGTCAGGGTAGAAATTAAGCCTTCAGAGCCCAACTCCAGGCTTCCACCCCTGTGGTGCAGCTGCCAGAAGCCGCAAGTGGAAGGCTTGCCCTCTGCCGGCATTGCTTCCGGGGCTGTGAGCAACCAGGCCTGAGAAGGTGGCAGAGGTTTTTCAGAGCTGCAGCCCTGGAAGCAGTGCTTCTTGGTGCAATGAGAAACTCCTCTTTCCCCCCATCCTTTACCGCTCAGGTTTGGAGACGGAAACCCAAGGAAACACTGGAACAGGGGGAGAGAGAGTAGAGGGGTGATGGGACCAGAGTACAGCAATCCCATGCTCCTTTGGGCTCCTCCCCCCGCTGCTGGCAGCACAGCTTCTTATGGGGAGAGGGTAAATTTTGCAAAAAAATGCAGACAGTAATGAACAAAATCACCACCGCAAAAACATTGTGGCCTCTATCTCCTCAAAGGAAGAAAAGCAGAAAAAGACCCTGGATGGCTCTCATTCTTATAAAGCCAAGCAGGGGGCCCCATGTGGATGAGGCAACGGTCAAGGTGGTAGAATTGACTCCGATGCTTTCCAGGAAAGCAGTGTCACCGGCTGTGACCGAGGACGTCCTGGCCCCACTGACTAACCTTGAGGGCACGGTGCATGCCTTCAGCATGCTGGGGATGAGGTTGCAGAGGTGGGAGGGTGGGCTCGGGAATTACCATGGTGTTGGACCCGTCACGAGAATCAGACTGTTCTCAACTTCAGCAGGTAACTCCATAGGATATGACCGTGTTGAAGGGGTGGGATGCGGTAGGGGTCAAAGGTCAGGGAAAAGGGCACTGACATGGAGAATAGGAGTCCTTGTCAAGAAGGATCGTAATGAAGCACGTGACCTTACTCAGTGCTGGTTGGTGATAACAGCGAAGAATGGCGGGAATGGAACAGGAGCAAAACTAAGGTCAGTCCAGAGAAGAGGAGGGAGGAGCCTGGAGGATGGTGGCGGATTAAGACAGTATCTTGCAGCCCCATGGGGGAAAGCTGGGCCACAACTGACCCTCTCCCCCTTTCCTAATTCTGATTTGTATCTCACTCCACACACCTTCTTAGATTCAGAACACAGGGTCCCTCTGAAGAAGCTGGAGCCAGAGAGACTGAGCTCCTGTCCTCAGCACTCAGACTCATCTCATCTAAGAAAGATGCTTTAGGGAGAGGACTGGGTTTTGGTCCCAGGGCCTGGTGTAGGGGGCTCCACCCCCAATAATCTGGCATAGAGCAAACCCCGGCACAAATGGAACATCTGCATCCATTTTGTTGGTGCCAAGACCTAGAGATTTGAGGTCAAGGCTTGTCAAGAGAAGGAGCAGGAGGTGGCAGGTCAAGTGCATCTTGAGTGGCTGTCACCATGGTGTCCGAGCCTAGACTTCAAGGCCATGGATGCCTCCCCTCCAAGTCCTCCAGATGGCAGGCTTGGAAACCGGGCATGTGCTGCCCTCTACTGGCTGGTCAGCTCACTTCTGCTGAGCTCAGGGTGAGGTTGAGGTGAAGGGGAGCCTCCGAGGTGGGGTGTGCTGCTCTGCACCAGCACCTTCACTCTGGGAAGGGTGTGGGAGGGGCCATGGGGGCCTCCCAAGAATTCTAGGGGGATGGGAGAGCCAGGACCTGAAATCCAACGGCAGGGGAATTAGTCTCCATGAGGTATCAGGCCTGAGTCATCTGGCCCACTGATGAGGATGCAGTAGGCCAGCAGGGACAGAAAGGGAAAGTGCTCAGAAGTGGCAGGAGGCTCACATCTGAGAACCACAGAAGGATCCAGCAAGCAGGGTCTCACCACCCCTTCCCAATAGCTCTGTCAGAGCCAGTCCATACCTCCAGGGAGCCCAGCAAGCCCAGGTGGGCCTTAGATACCACCTGGGAGGCTGTGGGGGACCTGGGCCAGCCCAGTCAGGGAGGAGAGGGATGGAGGAGGGCTGAATTCCAGTCCCCCAGGAACCTGGTGCCAGAAATCTTGAGTCAGAGCAGGAGACACATTCATGCAGGGCAAGCTTGAGCCTGAGGCATAAAAGCGAGAAGGAAGGAATGGGTCACACAGCAAGAACACACACTCCTGCACCCGTGTCACTCAAGAACTACTCTAGAGGAGAATGGGAGGATGGGAGGGAAAAACACACACATGCCTCTTTTTATATAAAAATTGCATATTTAATTTGGTCATGAATTCATAAACAAGAGTGTTTTGTACCTAATGGCCTTCCTTGTACTGTTTGATGTTTTCCAACAAAACTCTTCTAAAGTGAGAACTTCCAATGGAGAGAAGAGTGAAAAGATAAACAACCACTAGTGAAAAACTTAATTAAGTGCCTATCATGGGTCAGGTGCTCTTTGGATTGACATAAAACAAGGCAACTTCATGCTCTCACTCAAGCTTACCTTAAATAAACATGATGAACACTGACAAGGCTAATACTTTAGGTGGGGCACTAAGGAAGTCCTCTGAGGGAGGGATAAGTGACCTGACACTTGACTGACAAGAATTCATTTCTATCTTCCTCTGAAGATGAAGGCAGACTGTCCTCCACAAAAGGAACAGCAACAGCAAGAAACACGTGACTTCCGGGAACAGAGGGGCAGTAGGGCAGGACCTCTGAAAGGGAAGAGGAAAGGGCTATCCCACAAGGCCACTGAGGTAGGACCCCTACCAACACTCCCCTGGAGCACCATACCCTGAAGGTCTCCTAAATACTCAGCCAATTCTAGTTTGGGTCAGCCCTGGCAGACAAAGTTTGAGATGGAAAAGATACACTGAGGAGCTACTGCTTTCATAACATCATCCTACCATGACTGGAATACTGCAGAGGCAGGCGTGGTGGAAGGAGGGCTGAAGGGCCTACAAAGTATTTCTTGAAGTAAGAAGAAGTGATCTGCCATCCCTGGACTGAGGGTGCTGCGGTACATCTTCCACACGAAGAGTGGTCAAGCAAGGAAACCTCCCACTAAGAACTGGGAAGGGCAAATGGAGGAGGAGCCAGAGAAGGGGAGGAGACACCAGGAGAGGCCCCCTTGCCTGTCGTCATTCTGAAAAACAAGGTCACAATACAGACTGGGGAAGACGGCAGAGCAGAAAGACCCTGAGCCTGGGTCCTCTCTCGGGCAGCCCAAATTCACAGCTATTCTGCAGAACAAGCACTGATAAAAAAGACAGGACCCCAGCAGCATAGTCTTCCTACAACTACAGACAGAAAGCAGGAACCACGCTGAGATGGCTGGAGTGGGCAGACTCACAGTCTCATCAAGTACCATACTCCTGGGTGGACCACCCACAAAGTAGAGGATTATATTGGCAGGGCTTTTCCACAGGAGAGTTCTGACCCCCGGAGTTGGGCTTTCCAGCCCAGGATCCTGCATCAGCAAGATGAACCCCCAGAGCGTTTGGCTTTGAAGGCAAGCAGGGCCCTAATGTTGCATGTCCCACAGGACTGGAGCAAACAGAGGCTTCAGTCTTAAAGAGCACACACATACACTGGGAGCCAGGGCAAAAGTGGTCACTTGATGGAAACCTGGCTTAGAGGGGCCTGCTGGTCTGAAAGAGCGTCCCAGAGAGGCAGCGGTGGGTGCGGCTCAGGCTGTGGGTATAGACACTGGTAACAGCTACACTTTTCACACTGTCCATGGGATTCTCACGGCAAGAATACTGGAGTGGGTTGCCATTTCCTTTTCCAGTGAACCAATGTTTTTTCAGAATTCTTCACCATGACCCACCCATCTTGGGTGGCACTGCACAGCATAGCTCATAGCTTCATTGAATTATGCAAGCCCCTTTGCCACGACAAGACTGTGATCCGTACCAGGGATTGACAGAGGGGCCTGGCAGGCTACTCTATGGGGTCACAAAGAGCTGGACACAACTTAGGGACTGAAAAATAACAGCCATACTTGGGAACTTTTCTACTGGTGGACAGGGGTGCTGACAGGCACTACTGTGGGATCTGCCCTCTAGTTCATTAGCCCAGTAGATAATGAGTTGGGTGGGGTTCATCAGCCCCACCCAACAGCTTGTAGGCACCAGGGCTGGGATGGTGTTGTTATTGTTGTTCAGTCGCCAAGTCATGTCTGACGCTTGGCAGCATGCAAATGGACTGCAGCGTGCCAGGCTTCCCTGTCCTTCACTATCTCCCCGAATTGTTCAAACTCATGTCCATTGAGTCAGCGATGCCATCCAACCATTTCACTCTTTGTTGGCCCCTTCTCCTTCTGCACTCAATCTTTCCTAGCATCAGGGCCTTTTCCAATAAGTCAGCTCTTTGGCATCAGGTGGCCAAAGTATTGGAGCTTCAGCTTCAGCATCAGTCCTCCAATGAATATTCAGGATTCATTTACTTTAGGGTTGACTGGTTTGATCTTCTTGCTGTCCAAGGGACTCTCAGCCTTCTCCAGCACCACAGTTCAAAAGCATCAATTCTCAGCCTTTTTGGATCCAACTCTCACATCTGTTCATGACTACTGGAAAAATAGCTTTGACTATACAGACCTTTGTTGGAAAGTAATGTCTCTGCTTTTTAACACCACTGTCTAGGTTTGTCACAGCTTTTCTTCCAAAAAGCAAGTGTCTTTTAATTTCATGATTGCAATCACTGTCCACAGTGCTGGGATGCTTCAGCCCAAACAGCTAACAGCCCCACCCATCATCAGACAGCTGAGTAAAGATGTCCTGAGCCCACGGCCACCTGTAGGCATGCCTCTAGACATGGCACTGCCACCAGTGGGCCAAGACCCAGCTTCCCCCGCCAGTGGGCAGGTAAGGGTCCTGCCCTCCAGGAAACTTTCTCTGGCCTCTGGACAGCCTCACCCACCAGGGGGCAGAATGCAAGAAAACCACAGTCCTGCAGACTGTGGACGCAACCTGTACACAGCAGGTGACACCCTGTCCTAGGACCAACTGGGCCCATCCCTGCCTATTAGGCAGGCCAATACAAGCTTCAGGACATGCCAGATTCGATCCCCAACTGTGTCAGGAACACCCCCCTACCCTCATCCTGCACCAGTGATCTGACACCAACTCGGAATACCTGGGCCCTGTGGCCAGACTCCAGGTCACGGCTCTGCCTGCCAGTCATCTGGCACTAACCCCAGAACCTGGCTTCACCCACCAGTGGGTGGGCAATAGCCCTGGAGTTTTCTGGACCCTGGCCATGCCCACCAGTGAGCCAGCCCTAGCTCCAGGTCCCATTGGGGTTCTGCAGCCAGCTTCCTTGTGACCAGGTACCACTAATGAACAGCTGGCAGCCTCCACACAAGGTAGGCCCTAGCAACCAGGCCTTGACACCGCCTACATAGTCCACCCCCAACAACAGAGGGAACACCCCCTAGAGCAGGGGTCCCCAACCTCCAGGATCTAATGCCTGATGATCTGAGGTGGAGCTGATGTAATTACAGCCAAAATAAAATGCATAGAATTGCCAATAAGACATTGAATAGAAGTAGTAAACCAAGGCATCCTGGTCTTATTCTTGATTTTACAGGAAAAGCTTTTTGTCTCACTACTGGATAAACTCTTTGAAAAGGCCCTTTGATTTTGTGTGTGTGTGTGTGATGATTACGCTGTCCTTCTAAAACCCAGGAACAATATGAAGCAAAACGAAGAGTACAAGACTCAGAGAAACGTGGCTCAGTATTTTAAGAAGTATGAAGATATATTTGGTTCCTCAGAGGATTTACAGAACAAAGAATTGGACCACAGCTTAGTTTGCCACTTCAAGCAGAGCTGTATTGGAGAAGCCTAGAAGTTTTAAAAGCAGATAAGTTTTCTGGATCTCTTGGAACATCTTGCCAAAACTTCGAGATCAGCTTCAAGAAGTCTCATAATAAGTAGGGATGACTTGACAATATTACAAAAATTATTTCCTAGCTTCTCTTTTATTCTGGTGGGAAAACCAATAGCCAGGTCAAGATTCTAAAGTAATGGAAAAGTATGTTTAGTCACTGGAAACTTCTTTCAGGGGCAATATAAGCATATGTATCATACAAAGCAACCAATTGTCTATTTCTTTCTTGGGAAAGGTAATAATATGAACAGACTTGTTCACAAAGGAAAATCGATCAGCGTTTTAAAAAGACAGCTGATAGTAATTCCTTGTGGCAGAGTGGAGATGCACAGGAGGGAAAAGCCCAAGAACTTTTGCTTTGGTTAAAGGGAAGAGTTGAAAATAATTCTTTGTGGCAAGGATATAGATCAGTGAAAAAAATTACAATACCCATCATACCTGCTTTTTTGGACCAACATAGAAGTGGTAGAAGCATAGAAAAAATAATCTTTTTATAATACCTGGGGTTTTCCATTGGAGACCCACAGGCTTTTGACAGGTTATGTGAAAGTCTAATCTTCTCCCCTCCAGTTATGTGGACACAATAGCACTTAATGTTTTTTAGACCCAAGATCTAGACTTTAATTGGACAGATTTATAGATACAGCCTCTGACTTCTTGGCCCTGTATGTGCAATATTTATGTATCTTCTTAAGCATGCTGTGAGTCCCATATGGAGTGTGGTGAAAAAGGAAGGAATGAGAGATGTGGAAGCCATCAAATATCTTCCTTGGTTTGGACAACATCACTGAAGGCAAACTAAGGGGAAGTTATGGATGGAATTGAGCTTGCCTGGTGGCTCAGACGGTGGGGGGGACCTGGGTTTGACCCCTGGGTCGGGAAGATCCCCTGGAGGAGGAAATGGCAACCCATTTCCAGTATTCATGACTGGGAAATCCCATGGACAGAGGAGCCTGGTAGGCTATAGTCCATGCAGTCACAAAGAGTTACACATGAATTAGTGACTAAAACAACAAGCTCTTCATACCCAGACACCTTGTCAAGCCCACATTGTACATGAAAAGGAAAGGCACAAGAACCTTTCCTGTGATGTGAATGGAAATTAAAACCACAATACTGTGGTGCCCCATTTTTACTTCTTAGACTAGCAAAGAATTTAAGTTCAATGTGGCGAGGGTATAGGGAAACAAGGAAACTTGTTTACTCTTCCGTTCAGTTCAGTTGCTCACTCGTGTCCAACTCTTTGCGACCCCATGAACTGCAGCACCCCAGGCTTCTCTGTCCATCACCAACTCCCAGAGTTCACTCAGACTCATGTCCATTGAGTCAGTGATGCCATCCAACCATCTCATCCTCTGTCATCCCTTCTCCTCCTGCCCTCACATCTTTCCCAGCATCAGGGTCTTTTCAAATAAGTCAGCTCTTGCATCAGGTGGCCGAAGTATTGGAGTTTCAGCTTCAGCGTCTGTCCTTCCAATGAACACTCAGGACTGATCTCCTTTAGGATGGACTGGTTGGATCTCCTTGCAATTCAAGAGACTCTCAAGAGTCTTCTCCAACACCACAGTTTAAAAGCATTAATTCTTCAGTGCTCAGCTTTCTTTATAGTCCAACTCTCACATCCATACATGACTACTGGAAAAACCATAGCCTTAACCAGATGAACCTTTGTGGACAAAGAATGTCTCTGCTTTTAATATGCTGTCTAGTTTGGTCATAACTTTCCTTCCAAAGAGTAAATGTTTGTTTAATTTTCATGGCTGCATCACCTTCTGCAGTGATTTTGGAGTCCAAAAAAAAAAAAAAAGTTTTCACTGTTTCCCCATCTATTTGCCATGAAGTGATGGGACCAGATGCCATGATCTAAGTTTTCTCAGTGTCTACTCTTAGTGTGAGTTAAAATGGTCCAGCCCTTTTTTTTGAGGGCTCTGTCATTATCTGAGCAAAAGTATAAAATTCTCTAACCCACTGACACAACAATTTCACTTCTAAGGATTTACCCAATAGACAATACACATACATGTATGACTCATACAAGTATATGCTACCCACTCCAGTATTCTTGTCTAGGGAATCTCATGGACAGAGCAGCTTGGTGGCTACAGTCCATGGAGTCACAAAGAGTTGGATCACGACTGAGCAACTAACACACACACATACACACACACAACATACACACACACACCCGCTATTCTCTCCCCTACTCACTTGACAAAAGCATGTATTTGTTGCTGTTGTTTCAGTTGCTCAGCCGTGGGCAACTCTTTGTGACCCCATGTCCTGCCAGCACACCAGGCTTCTCTGTCCTTCACTATCTCCTAGAGTTTCCACAGACTCGTGCCCATTGATTCGATGATGTCATCCGACCGTGCATTACCTTCTATTTTATTTTCGTTTTGTAGACTGCTTATATTCTGACCAGACAATCCTGTTAATATAATAGCTTTCTTATTCTCCCTTCCCATTTTTTACTTCAGACGTCTTTTTCTTTTCCATACTGTGTCTTACAATGTTGTCTAACACAGAGTTTGTTCGGTGGTCATGGATCTTGATTTTATGGAGACATTTTTCATTTCCTGGGTCTATTTAAGCTTCCATATGGCTACTATCAGGCTTCCCAGGCTGAGTCAGCTGGGGGCCGTGTCTGCCCTGCAGAGAGGACAGTAAACTGGAGGAGATGTGCTGTGTCTGCAGGGAAGCGGGTGTGCGTTTCCCAGGCTGGGTAACTTGAGATGTCTGCCTTTACTCTTTTGAGGTATCAGCTGGGGTCGGTGTTCCTCTGTAAATCCACCCCGTCCCCCTTGTGCCCAGATCGGACCTCAGCCCGGAATGACAGGGCTTGTCACACTCGTAGGCCAGCACCTGCTTGAGAGAGGGGGCGCCCCCCACGACCAGAGTGTCATCCCTGCTTCCTGCAGTGCTCTGCCTGGTGCTGACTGTCTAATAACAAATAGAGTCTCGTCAGTGCAGGACCAAGGCCAATCTAGGGGAGAAAGCTGTTTTGATCAGAAAGTTGGGAGAATAGCTAGGTTTCACTCTGGCATATTTCTGGAACAGTTTCTCTGACTTCTTAGTGGTGAAGAGTCACGCTGGGGGATCCTTTGGGCATGCTGCTGCCTCCGTGTTCCCTTGTTGATGTTTTCTGGGTGAGACCCCCTGAAGCTGCAGATGGGTGGTCTCTGCCACAGGTTTTTGGAGGCCACGGTGCTCTGGATCGGCTGTTAGCTGTGAGCATCAGATCCAGCCTGGGAGGGAGAGAATGGAACAGCTCCAGACTGGGAGAGTGAAACCTGCTTGGCTCCCCGGCTGTGGAAGAACGCGCGCGCCTGAGCTGCCTGCAGAGTTGTCAGAGGATGGTGGTGACCCGTGGGGGTTGGACCCTAAGCTGCCCCTGAAGTTCCAGATAAACAAGTGGGAGAGGAGTTGGTAGTGCGCCGGCAGGCCCCTCGCTTTACTGTAGGAGGGAGCCAAGGTGGGGGTGACTCCCTGAGTAGGAACTAGGCTTTGGACGAGCCGCCTCCTCGCCCGGCATTGGGTCATGCGTCAGTCATCTGTCCTGTGTCCTCAGTGTCCACAAAGAGGACCATGACCACTCTCCATTCTGCGAGGGAGCCTGGTGCCTTCCTCTAAGGGTCGGGCCTGGGCGACTAGAGCAGCACGGGGCCCGCTCAGAGTTCGGGGAGTAAATAGTTTTAGCTTCCTGGCCACCTCAGGGTCTGCTCGAGCAGCTCCTAAACTAGCTGTAGTTGTCTTGACACAAAGTTAGGCATAGATTTTCTGGAAATGAACAGATGTTCTGAAACATCTGTATGTTCCAGAAAGCTTTATTTACAAAGAACCTCGGTGCTGGATGTGGGCCATGGCCATGCCTTGCTGACCACACAGCGGAAAGCTCAGGGTGGACTGCTCGGTCAGCACGTGGCCTTGAGAGGTCACCAGACCCACTTCCCTGACTGGGGGGTGATGAGGCGGTGGCAGGCCCCACTGCACACCTCGGGGGCTGGATGTGTGGCAGGTGTTGACACTGACCGTGCCGTGTGCCTCAAGCATGCCATCTGTGTTCCAGAGTGTGCCCTGATTCCTGGGTCACGTGCTTTGACAGTGTCCCACCTGAAGAGGGTGATCACTGCCAGCCGTCTTCCTGGAAGTGGGCTTAGGAGTCGTTGGCAGGCTGCTGGCTCTGTGGTTCTGGCTGGGGGCTGGCCTCCTGTTTCTTCAAGCCCAGGCACCTCAGAAGGCCCCCTATGGCTGGGGTCCTTGGGAGACTTCCGGGGAGCCTGATGTGGAGACGGTTCAGGAACACCTGACTGGGGGGCCCTGGTGTTGCGATGCCCCCTGGAGTTACCTCCCTCTGGGCTGGCTTCCACATTGAGCGATTTTGTTTGCATCATCCACAATGAGCAGAAGTGCAGGCTGCCTCAGGGTCTGGGGGTGGGGGTGGGGGCGGCGTCCAGTGTGGCAATGCTGGTGGGTGTCTGATGCTTCACTTTTGCCCCTGTTCCATCAGCTGTCGGCCACAAGTATCAGTCAAAGCTCTCCAAGCACTGCTTGCAGGTTGACTCTGTCTGGGGGTTTGGAGGCAAGTTTGGTGTCCATGGGACAGGGTGGACCAGGTGACTGAAGTGTTGTGAGCAGACAAGAATTGGGATAGTGGTTTCTCCTTGGGGGTCAGGAAGGGGGCTCCTGGGTGCTGGCCACGTGCAAGGGCTTCATTACCAAAAAGGTGTCATGTGCGCCTGTCTCTGGCATGTGTGTGAAGCTCCCATGAGATGGTTTTAAGACATCAGAAGAGGGCAGTGCTGGAACACACCCCTGCTTCAAGCTACCTTGGCATTCTCGCCAACCACATAATCCCACCATGGAATTATCCATGACATGGCTTCTGTCTAACATGGGGTATCCCTGTGTTGAGCTTGCTACCAAACGCTATAGGATGGATGTCAGGCAGCTTCTGGGGTCTTCTCCGTCAGAGGTCCATAGAAGAGCCTTGGTCAGAGACCTGCTTCTCAGGGACAACACCAGTCTCAGAAACCCAAACTCACTCTTTATCAGCAAAGAGTTGGCATACATTTTAAGTAGGGTATCCAGTAAACTAAGAAGTCTATTAGATGCTTATATTTTTCGTTTTCTCCTTTGCTTTTTGCTTCTCTTCTTTACACAGCTATTTGTAAGGCCTCCTCAGACAGCCATTTTGCTTTTCTGCATTTCTTTTCCATGGAGATGGTCTTGATCCCTGTCTCCTGTACAATGTCATGACCCTCATTCCATAAGTCATCAGGCACTCTATCTATCAGATCTAGGCCCTTAAACCTATTTTCTCACTTCCACTGTATAATCATAAGGGATTTGATTTAGGGCATACTTGAATGGTCTAGCGGTTTTCCCTACTTTCTTTAATTTGAGTCTGAATTTGGTAATAAGGAGTTCATGGTCTGAGCCACAGTCAGCTCCTGGTCTTGTTTTTGTTGACTCTATAGAGCTTCTCCATCTTTGCCTGCAAAGAATATAATCAATCTGATTTTGGTGTTGACCATCTGGTGATGTCCATGTGTAGAGTCTTCTCTTGTGTTGTGGGAAGATGGTGTTTGCTATGACCAGTGCATTTTCTTGGCAAATCTCTATTAGTCTTTGCCCTGCTTCATTCCGCATTCCAAGGCCAAATTTGCCCTGTTACTCCAGGTGTTTCTTGACTTCCTACTTTAGCATTTCCAGTCCCCTATAATGAAAAGGACATCTTTTTTGGGTGTTAGTTCTAAAAGGTCTTGTAGGTCTTCATAGAACCGTTCAACTTCAGCTTCTTCAGCATTACTGGTTGGGGCATAGACTTGGATAACTGTGATATTGAATGGTTTGCCTTGGAAACGAACAGAGATCATTCTGTGGTTTTTGAGATTGCATCCAAGTACTGCCATTTCGGACTCTTTTGTTGACCATGATGGCTACTCCATTTCTTCTGAGGGATTCTTGCCCGCAGTAGTAGATTATAATGGTCGTCTGAGTTAAATTCACCCATTCCAGTCCATTTTAGTTCGCTGATTCTTAGAATGTCAATGTTCACCCTTGCCATCTCTTGTTTGACCACTTCCAATTTGCCTTGATTCATGGACCTGACATTCCAGGTTCCTATGCAATATTGCTCTTTACAGCATCGGATCTTGCTTCTATCACCAGTCACATCCGCACCTGGGTATTGTTTTTGCTTTGGCTCCATCCCTTCATTCTTTCTGGAGTTATTTCTCCACTGATCTCCAGTAGCATATTGGGCACCTAATGACCTGGGGAGTTCCTCTTTTGGTATCCTATCATTTTGCTTTTTCCTACTGTTTGTGGGTTCTCAAGGCAAGAATACTGAAGTGGCTTGCCATTCCCTTCTCCAGTGGACCACATTCTGTCAGACCTCTCCACCATGACCCGCCCGTCTTGGGTTGCCCCACAGGCATGGCTTGGTTTCACTGATACCAAGGGAACATTTCATGCAAAGATGGGCTCGATAAAGGACAGAAATGGTATGGAACTAACAGAAGCAGAAGATATTAAGAAGAGGTGGCAAGAATACACAGAAGAACTGTACAAAAAGGATCTTCACGACCCAGATAATCATGATGATGTGATCACTAATCTAGAGCCAGACATCTTGGAATGTGAGGTCAAGCGGGCCTTAGAAAGCATCACTATGAACAAAGCTAGTGGAGGTGATGGAATTCCAGTGGAGCTGTTTCAAATCCTGAAAGATGATGCTGTGAAAGTGCTGCACTCAATATGCCAGCAAATTTGGAAAACTCAGCAGTGGCCACAGGACTGGAAAAGGTCAGTTTTCATTCCAATTCCAAAGAAAGGCAATGCAAAGAATGCTCAAACTACTGCACAATTGCACTCATCTCACATGCTAGTAAAGTAATGCTGAAAATTCTCCAAGCCAGGCTTTAGCACTACGTGAACCGTGAACTCCCTGATGTTCAAGCTGGTTTTAGAAAAGGCAGAGGAACCAGAGATCAAATTGCCAACATCCGCTGGATAATCAAAAAAGCAAGAGAGTTCCAGAAAAACATCTATTTCTGCTTTATTGACTATGCCAAAGCCTTTTACTGTGTGAATCAAATCACTGTGGAAAATTCTGAAAGAGATGGAATACCAGACCACCTAAACTGCCTCTTGAGAAATCTGTTGCAGGTCAGGAAGCAACAGTTAGAACTGGACATGGAACAAGAGATTGGTTCCAAATAGGAAAAGGAGTACGTCAAGGCTGTATACTGTCACCCTGCTTATTTAACTTCTATAAAGAGTACATCATGAGAAACGCTGGACTGGAAGAAACACAGCTGGAATCAAGATTGCTGGAGAAATATCAATAACCTCAGATATGCAGATGACACCACCCTTATGGCAGAAAGTGAAGAGGAGCTAAAAAGCCTCTTGATGAAAGTGAAAGAGGAGAGCAAAAATGTTGGCTTAAAGCTCAACATTCAGAAAACGAAGGTCATGGCATCCGGTCCCATCACTTCATGGGAAATAGATGGGGAAATAGATGGGAAACAGTAGAAACAGTGTCAGACTTTTTTGGGGGGCTCCAAAATCACTGCAGATGTGACTGCAGCCATGAAATTAAAAGACGCTTACTCCTTGGAAGAAAAGTTATGAACAACCTAGATAGTATATTCAAAAGCAGAGACTTGACTTTACCGACTAAGGTTCGTCTAGTCAAGTCTATGGTTTTTCCAGTGTCATGTATGGATGTGAGAGTTTGACTGTGAAGAAGGCTGAGCGCCGAAGAATTGATGCTTTTGAAATGTGTGTTGGAGAAGA
>NW_017214576.1:0-14584 GCF_001704415.2 Capra hircus
GAGGAGTCGCTGCCGGAACGTGAGGATTCCTCTCAAGTGCTGACATGGATCTTGGGGTACTTCTGGTGTCTCCGCCGGGGAGTCAGTCTCGTCTCGAGTGGGGGCATGCACGTGCGCTTTCCTCCCGAGCTGTAGCAGCAGTGTCACATTTCCCCTTCGCGTGGATCAAGGAATCTGTGGCTTTCTCTCGAGGCTTTCCAAGAGGCTTTCCCACGAGGCTTTCCCACAGGGCTGTCCCACGTACCAGCGTGGTGTGAGTCGATCCTCGCTTGAAAGTCGAGGCAGTGCAGGGAAAACAGTTTTCATTGGAATTAACTGAGACATCTTTGGGACTCTGGGAATGGTGGCACGACCCTGGAGTTCCTCTCGCCTTTCCTGTGAGAGCGCCTCCTCTTGAGATGCAACCGGCGCGCCCCGGGAATTCTTGACCGACCACGCAAGGGAAAAGGATCCCTCCTCTCGAGCTAGGAGGCAAAACGGGCTCCTCTGGATGTGGGCGGGACCTCGTCCTTCCTCTCGAGTGGAGATGGGTATGTCGGAGAACTTCTTGACTTGCAGCAAGGGTGTGAAGGACCCTTTGGAAGTTCCAGAGGTTAGTTGTGATTAGCCTCGAGACGCCTGAGCGAAAATGGGCCTCATCTCGCCTGGAGGGAGAACCTCCTGGATTTTCTCCAGTTGCGGCAGGTGCTCTCGAGTTTCGACAGAGACCTCAGGGACCCGCTCTGGTGACCTCAGGAAAGGCCAGTCCCCATGCGAGGTGCTAGGGGCCCTCTCAGGATTCCTCTCCTGTCGATGCGGGGCCTAAGTCCTTGTGTGGAGTCGGGACCGGAACCTGAGGATTGCTCTCCAGTGCTGACATGGATCTTGGCGTACTTCTGGAGTCTCCCAAGTGGCGTCAGTCCTCGCTCGAGTGGGGTCATGCACGTGCGCTTTCCTCCTGAGCGGTAGCAGCAGTGTCTCGCTTCCCGTCCCGTGGATCAAGGGATCTGTGGCTTTCCCTCGAGTCTTCCCATGAGGCTTTCTCTCAGGGCTATTCCACTTGCCACCATGGTGTGATCGATCCTCGGCGTGAAAGTCGAACTAGTGCAGGGAAAACAGGAACCTCCTTCCCCACAGTAGGGGGTACACTGTCCCCTTGGTCGGGTATCTCCAGGGCACTCGCGCTGGGGGGTTGCCCGTGGATATTCGGCCTCAGGCTCCACGTGAGAAAAGCCCCAAATGGCATTAGCTGCCAGTCCAGACGCTGGCCCTCAGGTCTCTGTCCGGAGCCTTGGGCTCCAGGCAACTCAAAGCCCTCGGGGTGGCACTCTGGGACTGCTGTAGGGAATGGACGCGCAAGAGCCCACGGAGGAGTTGGGGAGGGGGCAGGGGGGAAACAGAGGCGAGGACAGCGAGGGATCTAGGTGGAGGCGCTGGAGAGAGCGTCTGGTGTCCCAGAATGCCTCAGAGGAGCCAGAGGGGGACAGTCGAGGCCCAGGGACCTGTGGAATGTGAAAAGGCGGGAAATCCCAGAGCAAGGCAGGCTGGGAAAGGGGGCGTTGGTGGCCAATTCAAAGGGACCTAGGGGCGTTTCCTGGGCGGTGAGCTCCCTTGGCACTGCTGAGGGCCCTGATTGATCCACCCGGGATTGATCCCACCCCCCGCTGAGAGGGAGGGCCACAAACCAAAGCCCCGAACTGCCCGCCCCCCAACGGGGATCTTGGCGGTCCGGGGCACAGCCGTGCCCGGGAAAAGCCCACTCACTCCACGGGACTCCGTCCAGGGTCTCTGCTTGGAAAGAGGCCAGGGGCGGCCCCCTCCATCTACCCCACCCCAAACCTTATTGACGTCAATGGGGGCGGAGCCGCCTCCCGCTTTCCAGAGTCCTGAGCTGCTGGGTCCCCCCACCCGGCCAGCAGTCTGCAGCATGCCCGGTGTGCTCTCCCACCATGGCTTCGTCCGGCTCGCTCCAGCACCTCAAGCAGTACACGTTTGCCCTCGGTCCCTGTGGTCGGATCACATCTCAGGGGATTTGCAGGTGGCCTGGGCAAGGGCTCTCGGCCAACGTGTTGACGCCCCCTCCACCGAGAACGGCGGGGACCCATCGGCCAGGCCCGGGGTTCCGAGGCGTCAGGTGTGCCAAATTCGGAGGGCCTGGCATCGTTCGTTCATCTTGCTCCTTTGGCACACGCATGGCTTCTCCGTTCTCTTTTCTGGGAAGACAGTGTTGTTTCAGGGGGAGTGCTGCGGGGGCGGGGGCCGGGGTTGGGTGGTGGTGGGAGCAGGTGCTGTGCTGGGATGAGGCCCTTTATCCTCATATCTTCCTGTGGGAATGGGAGTCGGGAGCTCTGTGGCCTTGCTGCCTTTAGTGGCTTCCTCTGCGCAGGGCCTAGTGGCTTCTGCCTTTTGTCAGGCGTTACGGGGTTTGGGCTTCGCTTTGGTGGCCTTGGCTTTGCCTTGGCCTGGGCCTTGGCCTTGCCTTGGCGTTGCCCTTGCCCTTGCCTTGGCCTTGGGCTGGGCCTTGCCTTGCCCTTGAATTTGAACTTGACTTGACCTTGACCTTGACCCTTGAACTTGACTTAGATAACCTTAACTTGAACTTGACCCTGAACTTGACCTTGACTTGACCTTGAAGTTGACTTGACCTTGACTTGACTTGAACTTGACCTTGACTTGAACCTGAACTTGAACTTGACCTTTACCATGAACTTGAACTTGACCTTGACCTGAACTTCAACTTGACCTTGAACTTGAACTTGACCTTGACCTTGACCAACAACGGGAGACCTCGAGATTTGCTCAGAGCACGGAGGTCCAGAAGCAGGCCCTGTATCTCCCCTTCCCTTTGTGATCATTGCAAAGACATTCCTAGCTGATAGCGGGAGTGCCCTGAAGAAGCAAGCAGTGGGAGTGTGTTTGACACGACTGTGTGCCTTCCTGGCCTCATCTCCACAAGGGGCCTTTCCTCTCGAAGTAGGCCCCATGTCCCTTGGGAGGTGTCATGCCTCTTTTCTCCTCACTGGCCGAAGGGTGGAGCCAAGCTCGCTCTGTCAGAGGTACAAAAACAGCAATTGAATGGATTTTCAAGCTTCTTGCTAGGCTGCACCCTTTCAGGGCCCACTTTACTGAAACAGGTGCTCTGTGGCCCTGGTTGGGTATGCAGGTTCACAAACAGGGTGAGATCCTGTCCAAGCCAAGAATTTTCCTGAAAGACCTAGGCTCACTAGAGCTCTCCTCCGGAGCAAAGGGATAGAGGAGATGTATGGAGGAGTCTTTGCCTTTCCTGTGAGTGTGGGGCTACTCCCTAACGGCCCCCAGGCTCAGAGATAACTGCCTCTAAGAAAGGAATGGCAAGAAAGCGCTATTCTTGGAGGTTGGGACAGGGAGTTCGCAGCATGTGGGAAAGAAAGACTTCTTCGGGGAAGAAGAGGCAACCACCGGGGGTGTGTTTGCAAGCTCTATTTGGAAGGAACAGGTTTGCTTATACAGCTCAAGACCTCCAGATCTGCTCAGAGGACTGAAGTTCCAGAGACAGGGCCATTGTATCTTCCCTTCCTTTGAGATCCTTGCAAAGACATTCCTAGCAGATCGTGGGAGTGCCCATGAAGAAGCAAGCAGCGGAGTGTGCTTGACATCACTGGCTGCCTACCTGGCTCAGCTCCTCAAGGGGCCTTTCCTCCTGGTAGGCCCTATGTCCCTTTGGAGAGGGTGTACCCTCTTCCCTCCACACTGCCAAAGGGTGGAGGTGAGCAAACTCGTTTCTCTCTGAGGTAAAAAAAAAAAAGACAAATTGGATGGATTTTTAAGCTCTTTGCTATGCTGCACCCTCCAGGACCCACTCGAGCAAAACAGGTGCCCTGTGGCCCCTAGGTCAGGTATGCAGGTTCACACACCGGGTGTGATCCTGTCAAAGCCAAGAATTTTCCTGACAGACCTAGGCTCACTAGAGCTCTCCTCCAGAGGAAAGGAGACCAAAAAAGACGTGTGTGTGGAGGTGGCTCTGCCTTTCCAGGTCCCAATCTCAGGGATAACTGCCCCTAAGAAAGGAACTGCTGCTGCTGCTGCTGTTAAGTTGCTTCAGTCGTGTTCAACTCTGTGCGACAGCCATAGACGGTAGCCACTAGGCTCCCCGTCCCTGGGATTCTCCAGGCAAGAACAGTAAGTGGGTTGCCATTGCCTTCTCCAATGCATGAAAGTGAAAATGAAAGTGCAGTCGCTCAGTCGTGTCTGACCCTCAGCGACCCCACGGACTGCAGCCTACCAGGCTTCTCCGTCCATAGGATTTTCTGAAAGGAACTGCAAGAAGCGCTTTTCCAGGAGGCTGGGAAAGGGAGTTCGCAGGATGTGGGGAAAGAGAGCCTCCTTCGGGGAAGAATAGGCGGCCACTTGTTTTGTGTTGCAAACCTCATTTGGAAGGAACAGGTTTAGCTTATACAAAGGGAGACCTCCAGATCTGCTCAGAGGACCGAAGTTGCAGAGGCAGGTCGGTGTATTTTTCCCTTCACTTTGGCGATCCTTGCAAAGACATTCCTTGCTGATAGATGATTCAGCAAGGGCCTTTGAGACTGTTGTTTTCTTTCCTAGGTTCAAAGATTCCTTTCAGTTCCTAATATTAGATATCCTAGAAATTATGTGACATCCGTGAAAATCTGATATGTCCTGGTCAAATGCTGTCAGTTATAATTCCAGTTATCATATTAAAGCATTTCAAGTCGCAGCAGTGACCAGATTACATTGTCAATTTCTATTTTAATCAGGTTTTAACCATGTCCTCTATGGTTTCACACTGATGCCTTTGCAGAAATACTGCTACTTCAAGATATATGGAATATACTTTTTTTAAGCTTACCGATAATTTGTTTGTTTGTTTGGTTTGTCTTCTGGTAAGCTGGTACCAGATGGAATTTAGTCTCCTCTCTAGGTTAAGAGCACAAAGTTTTCTTAGAATGCAATTTTTGATAACAGACTATGAGTTTCTTTACCTTTCATTGATTTATAATTGTTTTCATCATCTGTTTTTTTACTTCGGTAAAGTAAATAAGCCTTATTTAAGATTTTGGTACATGTAGGATGGACTAAGCTTTCCCCACTCTTGCAAGTTCCCTTAACCCTTCAGATTCTTCTTGTGGGACCAAGATCTCACTTTCCTCCAGAAGGGACAATCCAAGCTTTTTATTAGTTGATCTGCCCCTGACATCAGAGTCATTTGAGCATGAGTTGGCCTATAATTTAGGCATGAAACTATGACTACATAAAGAAAAGGTGACTTTATGATTCAGGGATGGCCATGATATGCCTTGCACTTCAGAGAAAATGGGTTAAAATGATTTTTTTTTCTTCAAACTGCACAGCCAGTTCTTTCAGCATATGGCAATTGAAAACACCTAGTCATTAGGTCAGTTTTCATTCCAATCCCAAAGAAAGGCAATGACAAAGAATATTCAAAGCTGCTGCACAATTGCACTCATCTCACACACTAGTAAAGTAATGCTCAAAATTCTCCAAGTTCACATGAACTGTGGAACTTCCAAATGTTCAAGAGGGATTTAAAAAAATGCAGAGAAACCAGAGATCAAACTGCCAACATCCACTGGATCATTGAAAAAGCAAGAGAGTTCCAGAAAAAAAGACATCTATTTCTGCTTTATTGACTATGCCAAAGCCTTTGACTGTGTGGATCACAATAAACTGGGAAAAATTCTGAAAGAGATGGGAATACCAGACCACCTGACCTGTCTCTTGAGAAACCTGTATGCAGGTCAGGAAGAAACAGTTCGAACTGGACATGGAACAACAGACTGGTTCTAAATAGGAAAAGGAATATGTCAAGGCTGTATATTGTCAGCCTGCTTATTTAACTTATATGCAGAGTACATCATGAGAAACACTGGGCTGGAGGAAGCACACGCTGGAATCCAGATTGCTGGGAGAAATATCAAGAATCTCAGATATGCAGACGACACCACCCTTATGGCAGAAAGTGTATAAGAACTAAAGAGTCTCCTGATGAAAGTGAAAGAGGAGAGTGAAAAAGTTAGCTTAAAGCTCAGCATTCGGAAAACTAAAATCATTGCATCCAGTCTCATCACTTCATGGCAAATAGATGGGAAAACATTGGAAACAGCAGCAGACTATTTTGGGGGGCTTGGAAATCACTGCAGGTGATGGCTGCCTCCATGAACTTAAAACATATTTATGACTTGGAAGAAAAGTGATGACCAAACTAGACAGCATATTAAAAAGCCGAGACGTTGCTTTGGCCAACAAAGATCCATCCAGTCAAGGCTATGGTTTTTCCATATGTCATGGATGGATATGAAAGATGTACTATAAAGAAAGTGACAGCTGAAAATTGGATGCTTTTGAACTGTGGTGTTGGAGAAGATGCTTGTAGGTCGCTTAGATTACAAGGAGACGCAACCACTCCATCCTAAAGGAAATCAGTCTGAATATACATTGGAAGGACTAATACTGAACCTGAAACTCCAATACTGGTGGCCATTTGATGTGAAGAGCTGACTCACTTGGAAGTTGCTTTGATTTGCCTGTGAGTGTGGGAGCCCTCCCTGGCAAAGGGCCTCAGGGGTCCATTGCCACTGAATCACGACCTCCAAGCAAGCGCATTCCAGCTGTGTGACATTCAGGAAGCAGGAGACTGGGAAAACTATCTTCCTTAGAGGAAGGAAAGTCATCCACAGAGAGTGTGTTTTCAGGCCTCTCTTTGCAGCAAGTGTTTTGCTTCTCAGACATCAGAGCTGCAGGCTTGCTCTGAGGGCCTCAATTGCAGAGTCAGGGCTGTGGTGTCTCACTGCACTTTCCAAGCATTGCAGACACATTCCTAGGTTGGAGCAGTGCTTCCATGAGAAAGAAGCCTCGGGAGTGTGTCTGAGCGGGCTGAGTGCCATGCTAGGGTCACCTAGTCGAGGGCACCTTGCACATCCAATGGGCCCCAGGCGAGTAGCTATGGATCGGCCCTTCGGTTGAGATATCCCAAAGCAGGGAACAAAGCTAGCTCTGTCAGAAGGAGGAAAACAGCAATGGGATGGATTTTCAAGCAGTTGCTAAGTCACACCACGTTAGGGCTCCCCGGGAAAGAAATGCAAATTTTGGCCTCTAGGCCCAGTATCCAGATGTGTGCACAGGATATTTTCCCCACAGGATCCAAGAATGTTCCAGACAGACCTAAGCTCACTAGCTCTCTCCTGCAGAGGAAATGAAATATTGTTGCTGAACCACGAAAAGATGCTGGATTCTTGGCTTATGGAGGAGAAGAATTCAATCCAGGCCCAAGACGAGGCTTGATTGCTCAGAGCTTTTGTGCAATAGAGTTTTATTAAAGGATAAAGGAGATAGAGAAAGCTTCTGACAGAGACATCACAAGGGGCAGAAAGCGTACCCCCTTGCTAGTGTTGTAATGGAGTTATATACTCTCCAATAAGTTATGACAACGAACAAAAGAATGTCTGGAGGTTGTAAAGACTCACTAGACCTACTCCCATAATTGACATTTTAAGATAACAGGATTAGCCAGGAGGTTTTTTCCAGAGACCGTCCTCAAGAAGGATGCATGATTGTTATATAATCCTAAGGAATGTAGAGGGGAAAAACAGTTTGTCCTTTCTTCCTCCTTGAGAATTCTAGACCCCTCTCTCCTTGGGGACCCCTTGAACTTCTTAGAAACCTGCCTTGGCAATGACTCTCTCAGAAACATGATTGAACAGCCGTTTGGAGCTTCCTTTGACTTTCCCTGGGAGGGAGGGAGCCCTCCCTGAGCACAGGGCCTCAGGGGCCATGGTCCAATGAAAAAGAATCTCCCAGCAAGTGCTTTTCAGCCCTGTGTGACTCTCAGCCCACAGGAGGTCTGAGAAAACTCTCTTCCTTGGAGGAAGGAAAGGCAGCCCAAGAGTGTGTTTTCAGGCCTGTATCTTGCAGCAAGTGTTTGGCTTGTTAGACAGAAGACCTGCAGGCCTGTTCCAACAGACTCAATGCCAGAATCAGGGTCTTGTGTCTCCCTGCAGTTTCCTGGCCTTGCAAACACATTCCTAGGTGAGAGCAGTCCTGCCCATGGGGAAGCAGGCTGCGGGAGTGTGTCTGAGGGGCCAGGTGTCATGCTGGGGTCACCTGTCGAGGGCACCTTGCACCTCCAATGGACCCCAGGCAAGGAGTTGCAGGCCACCACCTTGCTTCTGAAATCCCAAAATGGGGAGCAAAGCTCGCTCTGTCAGAGGGAAGAAAACAGCAACAGGATGGATTTTCAAGCAGTTGCTAGGCTGTACTGCGTTAGGGCTCCAAGGAAGGAAAATGCGAATTTTAGCCCTACGACTGGTATCCAGGTGGCTCCCAGGATGATTTCCCCGCAGGATCCAAGAACGTTCCAGACAGACCTGGGCTCACTAGCTCCCTCCTGCAGAGGAAACATGAGAGAACAGCTGTTTGGAGGTTGCTTTGACTTCCCCTGGGAGGGTAGGATCCCTCCCTGGGTGCAGGGCCTCAGGGGCCATTGCCGCTGAGAAATGCCCTCTAAGCCAGACCTTTGCAGCCTTGTATGACTCAGCACGGAGGAGACTGGAAAAGCTCTCTTCCTTGGAGGAAGGAAAGGCAGCCCCAGAGAGTGTGTTTTCACACCTGTATCTTGCAGCAAGTGTTTGGCGTCTCAGACGTCAGACCTCCAGGCCTGCTCCAACGGCCTCAGTTCCAGAGTCAGGGCCGTGTGTCTCCCTGCATTTTCTGAGCCTTGGGAACACATTCCTAGGTCAGAACAGTCCTGCCCATGGGGAAGGAGGCTGCGGGAGTGTGTCTGAGGGGGTCGAGTGCCATGCTGGGGTCCAATAGACCCGGTACCTCCAATAGACCCCAGGACAACAGCGGTGGGGCTCCCCCTGGCTTCCGAAATGCCAAAGCGAGAAGCAAAGCTAGCTCTATCAGAAGGAAGAAAAGAGCAATCGGATGGATGTTCAGGCTGTTGCTGGCCGCACCACTTCAGGGTCCCCCCGAGAGGAACAGGCGCCCTGTGGCCCCTAGGTCCGATATGCAGGTTAACACACAGGGTGTGTCCCCATAGGAGCCAAGAATTTTCCTGACAGACCTAGGCTCACTAGAGCTCTCCTACAGGGCAAAAGGGGTAGAACAGACTGTGGATGTGACTCTGCCTTTCCCAGCGAGCATGGGGCCCTCCCTATGGCCCCGGGCTCCAGGGAAAATTGTCCCTGAAAAATGACCTCCAAGAAGCGCTTTTCCAGCAGGCTGGGATGCAGAGTTCACAGGATGCGGGGAAAGTGATCGTCCTACAGGGAAGAAGAGGCAGCCACCCAGTGTGTGTTTGCAAGCCTGTATTTGGAAGAAACTGGTTAGCTCTCTTCAAGGGGAGACCTCCAGGTCTGCTCAGAGGACCGAAATTCCAGAGGCAGCACCATGCATCTCCCCTGTCCTTTCTGAGCCTTGGAAAGACATTCCTAGCTTATAGCGGTATTGCTCATGAAGAAGCAGGATGCAGGAATGTGTCAGACATGACTGGGTGCCTTCCTGGGTTCAGCTCCGTGAGGGGCCTTTCCACTCAAATTAGGTCCCATGCCTCCTTGGGGAGGAAGTGGGGCCCGCTTGCCTCCAAATTGCCAAAGGCTGGAACAAAGCTAGTTCTATCAGAGGTAAGAAAAGAGCAATTGGATGGATGTGGAAGCTGTTGCTGGGCCGCACTGCTTCAGGCCCCCCACCCCTCTGCCCCCGAGAGAAACAGGCGCCCTGTGGCCCCTAGGTCCTGGATGCAGTTTCACACATAGAATGTGTCCCCATAGGAGCCAAGAATTTTCCTGACAGACCTAGGCTCACTAGAGCTCTCCTACAGAGCAAAGGGGATGGGACAGATGTGTGGCTGTGGCTCTGCCTTTCCCTGGGAGTGTGGAGCCGCTCCCTATGGCCCGGGCTCCAGGGGAAATTGCCCCTGAATAATGACCTCCAAGAAGCGCTTTTCCAACTGGCTGAGACGTGGAGTTCTCAGGATACAGGGAAAGCGAGTGTCCTTCGGGGAAGCAAAGGCAGTCACCTGTTATCATAACTTACTAGAATAGTAGGTACCTTCTCCGGTTGGGCAGAGGCCTTCCCTACCTGATCTGAAAAAGAAAACGAAGTAGCTCGCTGATTTGAGAAATAATTCCCAGACTTGGGTTTCCAACCAGTATAGAATCCGACAATGGCCCTGTCTTTTGCAGCCGCGTTAATTAACAGGTATGTGAAGCTCTAAATATCAGTGGAAATTACATACAGCATATAGGCCCCAGTGTTCTGGAATGGTGGAAAGAAACAACCAAACTCTTGAAGAGACACTTTCAAAATGGATCATAGAGACTGACTGTACATGGATGGGCTTGCTTCCGGCAGACTTACTCATATTACGGGTAACTGCACGTTCCCATAGTTGTTGTCCTTATGAAATTTTCTATGGGAGACCCCCTCCCACAGTGAGGCAGGTGTTAGCAGATTTGCCACAAGTAAGGGGGTGGGATTCACAGCAGATGGAACAATTAGGTAAGGTAATAAATCAGGTAACTAAGTTTGTATAAAAAAGAATATCATTCCCCCTTGAGGAACAGATTCATGAATTTGTGCTCAGTGATCAGGTGTGGCTCAATGACTGGAAACACAATTCCTTGGCCTGACATCGGAAAGGTCCTTATACTGTTGTTTTAGCCACAATTCTGAAAGAGATGGGAATACCAGACCACCTAACCTGCCTCTTGAGAAATCTGGATGAAGGTCAGGAAGCAACAGTTAGAGTAGGACATGGAACAACAGACTGGTTCCAAAAAGGAAAAGGAGTATGCAAAGGCTGTATATTGTCACCCTGTTTATTTAACTTCTATGCAGAGTACATCATGAAAAATGCTGGGATGGAAGATACATGAGCTTGGAATCAAGATTGCCGGTAGAAATATCAATAAACTTAGATATGCAGATGACACCACCATTATGGCTGAATGTGAAGAGGAACGGGTATGTCGGGGAACTTCTTGAGTTGCAGCAAGGGTGTGAAGGACCCTTTGGAAGTTCCAGAGGTTAGGTGTGGTTAGTCTCGAGATGCCTCAGCGGAAATGGGCCTCATGTCGCCTGAAATGGAGAGGCCTCCTGGATATTCCCGAGTTTCAGCAGGTGCTCTCGAGTTACGACGGGACTTCCAGGGACCCGCTCTGGCGGGCCGCAGGAAACGCCAGTCATCATGCGTGTTGCTAGGGGCCTCTCAGTGATTCCTCTCCCCGTCGATCCGGGGCCTAAGACCTTGTGTGGAGTCGGGCCGGAAGCTGAGGATTCCTCTCCAGTGCTGACATGGATTTTGTGGTACTTCTCGAGTCTCCACAAGGGAGTCAGGCCTCGTCTCGAGTGGGGCCATGAGCGTGCCCTTTCCTCCCATGCTGTAGCAGCAGTGTCACGCTTCCCCATGCCTGGACCAAGGGATCTGTGGCTTTCCCCTCGAGTCTTTTCCACTAGGCTTTCCAACAGGTCCTGTCCCACGTGTGACGGTGGTGTGAGTCGATCCTCGGCATGAAGGCCAAGGCAGTGCAGGGAAAACAGGTTCCTGTGGAATGGACTGAGACATCTGGGTGAGTCTCGGAATGGTGGCACGACCCTGCAGTTCCTCTCCCTTTCCTTTGGAGAGCGCCTCCTCTTGAGATGCGATGGGAATCGCGGAATTCTTTCCCGACCAATCAGGGAAAGGATCGCTCATCTCGAGCTAACGAGCCGGAAACGGAGCTCCTCTGGATGTGGCCGGGACACTCGTGCTTCCTCTTGAGTGGAGACGGGTATGTCGGGGAACTTCTTGAGTTGCAGCATGACTGTGAAAGACTCTTTGGAAGTTCCAGAGGTTAGGTGTTATTAGCCTCGAGACGCCTCAGCGGAAATGGGCCTCATCTCGCCTGGAGGGGAGAACTTCCTGGATTTTCTCGAGTGTGCAGGTGCTCTAGAATTACAACGGGGACCTCAGGAACCCTCTCCGGTGTCCTGAGGAAAGGCCAGGCTCCATGCGAGTTGTTCGATGGCCTCTGGGATTCCTCTCCCGTTGAGGCCGGGTTCTGAGACCTTGTACGGAGTCGGTGCCGGAAACCTGAGGATTCCTCTCCAGTGCTGACATGGATCTTGGGGTACTACTGGAGTCTCCGCGAGGGAAGTCAGTCCTCGTCTCGAGTGGGGACATGCACGTGCGCTTTCCTCCCGAGCTGTAGCAGCAGTGTCACGCTTCCTTCGCGTGAATCAAGGGATCTGTGGCTTTCCTCGAGGCTTTCCACGAGGCTTTCCCACAGGGCTGTCCACGTACCACCATGGTGTGAGTTGATCCCCAGCTTGAAAGTCGAGGCAGTGCAGGGAACAGGATTTCCTGGAATTGACTGAGACATCTGGGGGACTCTGGGAATGGTGGCATGACAGGGAGTTCCTCTCGCCTTTCCTGTGGAGAGTGACTCCCGAGAATTCTTTCCTATCACGCTGGAAAGGATCCCTCCTCTCGAGCTATGAGTCGGAAACGGGGCTCCTCTGGATGTGGGCGGGACTCTCGTGCCTCCTCTCGAGTGGAGACGGGTATGTCGTGGAACTTCTTGAGTTGCAGCAAGGGTGTGAAGGACCTTTGGAAATTCCAGAGCTTAGGTGTGATTAGCCTCGAGACCCCCAGCGGAAATGGGCCCATCTCTCCTGGAAGGGACAACCACCTGGATTTTCTCAAGTTGCGGCAGGTGCTCTCGACCTATGACGGGGACCTCAGGGAACCGCTCTGTTGGCTGAGAAATGCCAGTCCCCATGCGAGTTGCACGGTGGCCTCTCAGGTTTCCTCTCCCGTCGATGCCTGGGCCTAAGACCTTGTTTGGAGTCGGTGCCAGAACCAGAGGATTCTCTCCGTGCTGACATGGATCTTGGGGTACTTCTGGAGTCTCCCCAGGGGAGTCAGTCCTCGTCTCGAGTGGGGGCATGCACGTGTGCTTTCCTCCCGAGCTGTAGCAGCAGTGTCACGCTTCCCTTCGCGTGGATCAAGGGATCTGTGGCTTTCCCTCGAGGCTTTCCCACGAGACTTTCCCACGAGGCTTTCCCACAGGGCTGTCCCACGTGCCACCGTGGTGAAAGTCGACCCTGGGCTTGAAAGTCGAGGCAGTGCAGGGAAAACAGGTTTCCCTGGAATGGACTGAGACATCTGGGGGACTCTGGGAATGGTGTCACGACCCTGGACTTCCTCTCGCCTTTCCTGTGGAGAGCACCACCTCTTGAGATGCAACGGGAACGCCGGAAATTCTTTCCCCACCAAGCAGGGAAAGGATCCCTCCTCTCTAGCTAGGAGGCGGAAACGGGCTCCTCTGGATGTGGGCGGGACTCTCGTACTTCCTCTCGAGTGTCGACGGGTATGTGGGGGAACTTCTTGAGTTGCAGGAAGGGTGTGAAGGACGCTTTGCAAGTTCCAGAGGTTAGGTGTGATTAGCGTCGAGATGCCTCAGTGGAAATGGGCCTCATCTCGCCTGGAGGGGAGAACCTCCTGAATTTTCTCGAGTTGCGGCAGGTGCTCTCGACTTACGACAGGGACCTCAGGGACCCGCTCTGGTGGACTCAGGAAAGGACAGTCCCCATGCAAGTTGCTCGGGGCCTCTCGGGATTCCTCTCCCGTCGATGCCGGGGCCTAAGACTTTGTGTGGGTCGGTGCCGGAACCTGAGGTTTCCTAACAGTGCTGACATGGATCTTGGGGTACTTCTGAAGTCTCCCCAGGGGAGTCAGTCCTCGTCTCGAGTGGGGGCATGCACGTGCGCTTTCCTCCCGAGCTGTAGCAGCAGTGTCACACTTCTTGGCGATTGGATCATGGTATCAGTGGCTTTCCCTGAAGGCTTTCCCTCGAGGCTTTTCCACGAGGCTTTCCCACAGGGCTGTCCCACGTGCCACCGTGGTGTGAGTCGATCCTCGGCTTGAAAGTCGAGGCAGTGCAGGGAAAACAAGTTTCCCTGGAATGGACTGAGACATCTGAGGGAATCTGGGAATGGTGGCACGACCCTGGAGTTCCTCTCGCCTTTTCTGTGGAGAGCGCCTACTCTTGAGATGCGACGGGAATGCCGGAAATTCTTTCCCGACCACGCAGGGAAAGGATCCCTTCTTTCGAGCTATGAGGTGGAAACGGGGCTCCTCCTCATGTGGGAGGGACTCTCGTGCTTCCTCTCGAGTGGAGACGGGCATGTTGGGGAACTTCTTGAGTTGCAGCAAGGGTGAGAAGGACCCTTTGGCAGTTCTAGAGGTTAGGTGTGATTAGCCCCGAGATGCCTCAATGGAAATGGGCCTCATCTCGCCTGGAGGGGAGAAACTCCTGGATATTCTAGAGTTGCTGCAGGTGCTCTCGACTTACGATGGGGACCTCAGGGACCCGCTCTGGTGGCCTCAGGAAATTCCAGTCCCCATGCGAGTTGCTCGGGGCCTCTCCGGATTCCTCTCCCGTCGATGCCGGGGCCTCAGACCTTACGTAGAGTCGGTGCTGTAACCTGAGGATTCCTCTCCAGTGCTGACATGGATCTTGGTGTACTGCTGGAGTCTCCCAGGGGAGTCAGTCCTCGTCTCGGTTGAGGGCATGCACGTGCGCTTTCCTCCCCAGCTGTA
>NW_017214577.1:0-14584 GCF_001704415.2 Capra hircus
ATCCCAAAGGGTCTTCACACCCGTTGCCTTCTGCATTGCTGCAACTCAAGAAGTTCCCCGACATACCCGTCTCCACTCGAGAGGAGCACGAGAGTTCCGCCAACATCCAGAGGAGCCCTGTTTCCGTCTCCTAGTTCGAGAGGAGGGATCCTTACCCTGCGTGTTGGGGAAAGATTCCCCAGCGTTCCCGTCCCATCTCAAGAGGAGGCGCTCTCCACAGGAAAGGTGAGAGGAACTCCAGGGTCGTGCCACCATTCCAGAGTCCCCAACATGTCTCAGTCCCATTCCAGGGAAACCTGTACAACCTGCCACTGCCTCGACATTGAAGGCGAGGATCGACTCACACCACGGTGGCATGTGGGATAGCCCTGTGGGAAAGCCTCGTGGGAAAGCCTCAAGGGAAAGCCACAGATCACTTGATCCACGCGAAGGAAAGCGCGACCCTGCTGCTACAGCTCGGGAGTAAAGCCCACGTGCATCCCCCCCTCGAGACGAGGACTGACTCCCCTGGGGAGACTCCAGAAGTACCCGAAGATCCATGTCAGCACTGGAGAGGAATCCTCAGGTTCCGACACCGATTCCACACAAGGTCTTAGGCCCCGGCATCGACGGGAGAGGAATCCCGAGAGACCCCCGAGCAACTCGCATGGGGACTGGCCTTTCCTGAGGCTACCAGAGCGGGTTCCTTGCGTCCCCGTCGTAAGTCGAGAGCACCTTCCGCAACTGGAGAAAATCCAGGAGGTTCTCCCCTCCAGGCGAGATGAGGCCCATTTCCCCTGATGCTTCTCGAGTCTAATCACACCTAACCTCTGGAACTTCCAAAGGGTCCTTCACACCCTTGATGCAACTCAAGAAGTTCCCCGACTTTCCCGTCTCCACTCGAGAGGAAGCACGAGAGGCCCGCCCACAACCAGAGGAGCCCCGTTTCCGCCTCCTAGCTCGAGAGAAGGGATCCTTTCCCTGCGTGGTGGGGAAAGAATTCCCCGCGTTCCTGTCACATCTCAAGAGGAGGCGCTCTCCACAGGAAAGGCGAGAGGAACTCCAGGGTCGTGCCACCATTCCCAGAGTCCCCCAGATGTCTCAGTCCATTCCAGGGAAACCTGTTTTCCCTGCACTGCCTCGACTTTCAGGCCGAGGATCGACTCACACCACGTTGGCACGTGGGACAGCCCTGTGGGAAAGCCTCGTGGGAAAGCCTCGTGGGAAGGCCTCGAGGGAAAGACACAGATCCCTTGATCCTCGCGAAGGGAAGTGCGACACTGCTGCTACAGCTCGGGAGGAAAGCGCACGTGCATGCCACCACTCGAGACGAGGACTGACTCCCCTGGGGAAACTACAGAAGTACCCCAAGATCCATGTCAGCACTGGGAGAGTAATCCTCAGGTTCCGGCACTGACTCCACACAAGGTCTTAGGTCCAGCATCAACGGAAGAGGAATCCTGAGAGGCCCCCGAGCAACTCGCATGGGGACTGGCCTTTCCTGAGGCCACCTGAGCGGGTCGCAGATTTCCCCGTCGTAAGTCGAGAGCACCTGCCTCAACTCGAGAAAATCCATGAAGTTCTCCCCTCCAGGCGAGATGTGGACCATTTCCTCTGAGGCTTCTCGAGTCTAATCACACCTAACCTCTGGAACTTCCAAAGGGTCCTTCACACCCTTGCTGCAACTCAAGAAGTTCCACGACTTACCCGTCTCCACTCGAGAGGAAGCACGAGAGTCCCGCCCACATCCAGAGTAGACCCGTCTTAGCCTCCTAGCTCGAGAGGAGGGATCCTTTCCCTGCGTGTTCGGGAAAGAATTCCCGGTGTTCCCATCGCAACTCAAGAGGAGGCGCTCTCCACAGGAAAGGCAAGAGGAACTCCAGGGTCGTGCCACCATTCCCAGAGTCCCCCAGATGTCAAGTCCATTCCGGGGAAACCTGTTTTCCCTGCACTGCCTCGACTTTCAAGCCGAGGATCGACTCACACCACGGTGGCTCGTGGGACAGCCCTGTGGGAAAGCCTCGTGGGAAAGCCACGAGGGAAAGCCTCGAGGAAAGCCACAGATCCCTTTATCCACGCGAAGGGAAGCGTGACACTGTTGCTAAAGCTCGGGAGGAAAGCGCACGTGCATGCCCCCACTGGAGACGAGGACTGACTCCCCTGGGGAGACTCCAGAAGTACCCCAAGATCCATGCCAGCACTGGAGAGGAATCCTCAGGTTCCAGCACCGACTCCACAGAAGGTCTTAGGCCCTAGCATCGACGGAGAGGAATCCCGAGACCCCCGATCAACTTGCATGGGGACTGGCCTTTCCTGTGGCCACCAGAGCGGGTCCCTGAGGTCCCCGTCGTAAGTCGAGAGCACCTGCCGCAACTCGAGAAAATCCAGGAGGTTCTCCCCTCCAGGCGAATGAGGCCCATTTCCGCTGAGGCGTCTCGAGGCTAATCACACCTAACCTCTGGAACTTCCAAAGGGTCCTTCACACCCTTGCTGCAACTCAAGAAATTCCCCGACTTACCCGTGTCCACTCGAGAGGAAGTACGAGATTCCCGCCCACATCCAGAGGAGAACCGTTTCTGCCTCCTAGCTCGAGAGGAGGGATCCTTTCCCTGCGTGGTCAGGAAAGAATTCCCGGCTTTACCCGTCGCATCTCAAGAGGAGGCGCTCTCCACAGGAAAAGGGAGAGGAACTCCACGGTCGTGCTACCATTCGCAGAGTCCCCCAGATGTCTCAGTCCATTCCAGGGAAACCTGTTTTCCCTGCACTGCTTCGACTTTCAATCCGAGGATCGACTAACACCACGGTGGCACGTGGGACAGCCCTGTTGGAAAGCCTCGTGGGAAAGCCTCAATGGAAAGCGACAGATCCCTTGATCCACACGTCGGAAAGCGTGACACTGCTGTTGCAGCTCGGCGAGGAAATGGCAGCTGCATGCCCTCACACGAGATGAGGACTGACTCCCCTGGTGAGACTCCAGAAGTACGGAAAGATTCATGTCAGCACTGGAGAGGCATCCTCAGGGTCTGGCCCGGACTCCACACAAGGTCTTAGGCACCGGCATCGACGGGAGAGGAATCCCTAGAGGCCCCCTGGTAACTCGCATGGGGACTGGCCTTTCCTGAGGCCACCAGAAGGGTCCCTGAGGACTCGTCGTAACTCGAGAGCACCTGCCGCAACTGGGTAAAATACAGGAGGTTCTCCCCTCCAGGCGAGATAAGGCCCATTTCCTCTGAGGCGTCTCGGGGCTAATCACACCTAACCTCTGGAACTTCCAAAGGGTCCTTCACACCCTTGCTGCAGCTCAAGAAGTTATCCGACATACCCGTCTCTACTCGAGAGGAAGCACAAGAGTATCGCCCACATCACGAGGAGCCACGTTTCCGCCTCCTAGCTCGAGAGGAGTGATCCTTTACCTGTGTGTTGGGAAAGAATTCCCGGTATTCCCGTCGCATCTCAAGAGGAGGCCCTCTCCACAGGAAAGGAGAGAGGAACTTCAGGGTCGTGCCACCATTCCCTGAGTCCCCCAGATGTCTCAGTCCATTCCAGGGAAAACTGTTTTCCCTGCACTGCCTCGACTTTCAATCCAAGGACCGACTCACACCACGGTGGCACGTGGAAGAGCCCTGTGGGGAAGCCTCGTGGGAAAGCCTCGAGGGAAAGCAACAGATCCCTTGATACACGAGAAGGGAAGCGTGACACTGCTGCCACACCTCGGGAGGAAAGCGAAAGTACATGCCCCCACTCGAGACGAGGACTGACTCCCCTGGGGAGACTCCAGAAGAACCCCAAGAGCCATGTCAGCACAGGAGAGGAATCCTCGGGTTCCGCCACCGACTCCACACAAAGTCTTAGGCCCCATCATCGACAGTAGAGAAATCCCGACAGGCCCCCGAGCAACTCGTATGGAGACAGGCCTTTCCTGAGGCCACCAGAGCGGGACCCTGAGGTCCCCGTCGTAATTCGAAGGCACCTGCCGCAATTCGAGAAAATCCAGGAGGTTCTCCCCTCCAGGCGAGATGAGGCCCATTTCCGATGAGGCGTCCCGAGGCTAATCACACGAAAACTCTGGAACTTCCAAAGGGTCCTTCACACCCTTGATGCAACTCAACAAGTTCCCGGAGATACCCGTCTCCACTCGAGAGGAAGCACGAAAGTCCCGCCCACATCCAGAGTAGCCCCGTTTCCGCCTCCTAGCTCGAGAGGTGGGATCCTTTCCCTGCGTGGTCGGGAAAGAGTTCCCGGCATTCCCGTCGCATCTCCAGAGGAGGCGCTCTCCACAGAAACGCCAGAGGAACTCCACGGTCGTGCCACCATTTCCAGAGTCCCAAAGATGTCTCAGTCCATTCCAGGGAAACCTGTTTTCCCTGCACTGCCTCGAATTTCAAGCCGAGGATCGACTCACACCACGGTGGCACGTGGGACAGCCCTGTGGGAAAGCCTCCTGGGAAAGCCTCGTGGGAAAGCCTCGAGGGAAAGCCCCTGATCCCTTGATCCTTGCGAAGGGAAGCGTGACACTGCTGCTACAGCTCGGGAGGAAAGCACACGTGCATGCCCAAACTCGAGACGAGGACTGACTCCCCTGGGGAGACTCCAGAAGTACCCCAAGATCCATGTCAGCACTGGAGAGGAATGCTCAGGTTCCGGCACCGACTCCACACAAGATCTTAGGCCCCGGCATTGACGGGAGAGGAATCCCGAGAGGCCCCCGAGCAACTCGCATGGGGACTGGCCTTTCCTGTGGCCACCAGAGCGGGTCCCTGAGGTCCCCGTCGTAAGTCGAGAGCACCTGCCGTAACTCCAGAAAATCCAGGAGGTTCTCCCCTCCAGCCGAGATGAGGCCCATTTCCGCTGAGGCGTCTCCAGGCTAATCACATCTAACATCTGGAACTTCCAAAGGTTCATTCACACCCTTGCTGCAACTCAAGAAGTTCCCCGACATACCCCTCTCTACTCGAGAGGAAGCACGAGAGTCCCGCCCACATCCAGAGGAGCCCCGTTTCCGCTCCCATGCTCCAGAGGAGGGATCCTTTCCCTGCGTGGTCGGGAAAGAATTCCCGGTGATCCCGTCGCATCTCAAGAGGAGGCGCTCTCCACAGGAAAGGCGAGAGGAACTCCAGGGTCATGCCACCATTCCCAGAGTCCCCCAGATGTCTCAGTCCATTCCAGGGAAACCTGTTTTCCCTGCACTGCCTCGACTTTCAAGCGGAGGATTGACTTACACCACAGTGGCACGTGGGACAGGCCTGTGGGAAAGCCTCGGGGGAAAGCCTCGTGGGAAGGCCTCGAGGGAAAGCCACAGATCCCTTGATCCACGCGAAGGGAAGCGTGACACTGCTCCTACATCTCGGGAGGAAAGGGAACGTGCATGCCCCCACTCGAGACGAGGACTGACTCCCCTGGGGAGACTCCAGAAGTACCCCAAGATCCATGTCAGCACTGGAGAGGAATCCTCAGGTTCCGGCACCGACTCCACACAAGGTCTTAGGCCCCGGCATCGACGGGAGAGGAATCCATAGAGGTCCCCGTGAAATTCGATTGGGGCCTGGCCTTTTCTGAGGCCACCAGAGCGTGTCCCTGAGGTCCCCGTCAATAGTCAAGAGCACCTACCGCAACTCGAGAAAATCCAGGAGTTTCTCCCCTCCAGGCGAGATGAGGCCCATTTCCGCTTGGCGTCTCGAGGCTAATCACACCTAACCTCTGGAAATTCCAAAGGGTCCTTCACAACCATGCTGCAACTCAAGAAGTTCCCCGACATACCCGTCTCCACTCGAGAGGAAGCACGAGAGTCCCGCCCACATCCAGAGGAGCCCCGTGTCCGCCTCCTAGCTCGAGAGGAGGGATCCTTTCCCTGCATGATTGGGAAAGAATTCCCGGCGTTTCCGTCGCTTCTCAAGAGGAGGTGCTCTCCACAGGAAAGGCGAGAGGAACTCCAGGGTCGTGCCACCATTCCCAGAGTCCCCCAGATGTTTCAGTCCATTCCAGGGAAACCTGCTTTCCCTGCACTGCCTCGACTTTCAAGCCGAGGATTGACTCACACCACGGTGGGACGTGAGACAGCCCTGTGGAAAAGCCTCGTGGGAAAGCCTCGTGGGAAATCCTCGAAGGAAAGCCACAGATCCGTTGATCCACGGGAAGGGAAGCGCGACACTGCTGCTACAGCTCGGAAGGAAAGCGCACGTGAATGCCCCCACTCGAGATGAGGACTGACTCCCCTGGGGAGACTCCAGAAGTACCCCAAGATCCATGTCAGCACTGGAGAGGAATCCTCAGGTTCCGGCACTTTCTCCACAGAAGGTCTTAGGCCCCAGCATCGACCGCAGAGGAATCCCGAGAGACCCCCGAGCAACTCGCATGGGGACTGGCCTTTCCTGAGGCCACCAGAGCGGGTCCCTGAGGTCCCCGTCGTAAGTCGAGAGCACCTGCCGCAACTCGAGAAAATCCAGGAGGTTCTCCCCTCCAGGCCAGATGAGGCCCATTTCTGCTGAGGCGTTTCGAGGCTAATCACACCTAACCTCTGGAACTTCCAAAGGGTCCTTCACACCCTTACTGCAACTCGAGAAATTCCCCGACTTACCCGTCTCCACTCGAGAGGAAGCACGAGAGTCCTGTCCACATCCAGAGGAGACCCGTTTCCGCCTCCTAGCTCGAGAGGAGGGATCCTTTCCCTGCGTGGTCGGGAAAGAATTCCCGGCGTTTCTGTCGCATCTCAAGAGAAGGCGCTCTCCACAGGAAAGGCGAGAGTAACTCCAGGGTCGTGCCACCATTCCCAGAGTCCCCCATATGTCTCAGTCCATTCCAGGGAAACCTGTTTTCCCTGCACTGCCTTCACTTTCAATCCGAGGATCGACTCACACCACGGTGGCACTTGGGACAGCCCTGTGGGAAAGCCTCGTGGGAAAGCCTCGAGGGAAAGCCACAGATCCCTTGATCCAAGCGAAGGGAAGCGTGACACTGATGCTTCAGCTCGAGAAGAAAGCGCATGTGCAGGCCCCCACTCGAGACGAGGACTGACTCCCATGGGGAGACTCCAGAAGTACCCCAAGATCCATGTCAGCACTGGAGAGGAATCCTCAGGTTCCGGTACTTTCTCCACACAAGGTCTTAGGCCCCAGCATCGACCGCAGAGGAATCCCGAGAGACCCCAGAGCAACTCGCATGGGGACTGGCGTTTCCTGAGGCCACCAGAGCGGGTTCCTGAGGTCCCCGTCGTAAGTCGAGAGCACCTGCCGCAACTCGAGAAAATCCAGGAGGTTCTCCCCTCCAGGCGAGATGAGGCCCATTTCCGCTGAGGCGTTTCGAGTCTAATCACACCTAAACTCTGGAACTTCCAAAGGATTTTTCACACCCTTACTGCAACTCAAGAAATTCCCGGACTTACCGTCTCCACTCGAGGGGAAGCACGAGAGTCCTGCCCACATCCAGAGGAGCCCCGTTTCCGCCTCCTAGCTCGAGAGGAGGGATCCTTTCCCTGCGTGGTCGGGAAAAAATTCCCGTCGTTTCTGTCGCATCTCAGGTGGAGGCGCTCTCCACAGGAAAGGCGAGAGGAAATCCAGGGTCGTGCCACCATTCCCAGAGTCCCCCAGATGTCTCAGTCCATTCCAGGGAAACCTGTTTTCCCTGCACTGCCTTCACTTTCAAGCCGAGGATCGACTGACACCACGGTGGCACGTGGGACAGCCCTGTGGGAAAGCCTTGTGGGAAAGCCACAGATCCCTTGATCCACGCGAAGGGAAGCGTGACACTGCTGCTACAGCTCGGGAGGAAAGCGCACGTGCATCCCCCCCTCGAGACGAGGACTGACTCCCCTTGGGAGACTCCAGAAGTACCCCAAGATCCATGTCAGCACAGGAGAGTAATCCTCAGGTTCCTACACCGACTCCACACAAGATCTTAGGCCCCGGCATCGACGGGAGAGGAATCCAGAGAGGTCTCCGTGGAATTCGCTTGGGGCCTGCCTTTCCTGAGGCCACCAGAGCGTGTCCCTGAGGTCCCCGTCGATAGTCAAGAGCACCTACCGCAACTCGAGAAAATCCAGGAGTTTCTCCCCTCCAGGCGAGATGAGGCCCATTTCCGCTTGGCGTCTCGAGGCTAATCACACCTAACCTCTGGAAATTCCAAAGGGTCCTTCACAACCATGCTGCAACTCAAGAAGTTCCCCGACATACCCGTCTCCACTCGAGAGGAAGCACGAGAGTCCCGCCCACATCCAGAGGAGCCCCGTGTCCGCCTCCTAGCTCGAGAGGAGGGATCCTTTCCCTGCATGATTGGGAAAGAATTCCCGGCGTTTCCGTCCCATTTCAGGAGGAGGCGCTCTCCACAGGAAAGGCGAGAGGAACTCCAGGGTCGTGCCACCATTCCCAGAGTCCCCCATATGTCTCAGTCCATTCCAGGCAAACCTGTTTTCCCTGCACTGCCTAAACCTTCAAGCCGAGGATCGACTCACACCACGGTGGCACGTGGGACAGCCCTTTGGGAAAGCCTCGTGGGAAAGCCTCGTTGGAAAGCCTCGAGGGAAAGCCCCTGATCCCTTGATCCACGCGAAGGGAAGTGTGACACTGCTGCTACAGCTCGGGAGGAAAGTGCACATGCATGCCCCACTAGAGACGAGCACTGACTCCCCTGGGGAGACTCCAGAAGTACCCCAAGATCCATGTCAGCACTGGAGAGGAATCCTCCGTTTCCGACACCGACTCCACAAAAGGTCTTAGGCCCCGGCATCGTCGGGAGGGGAATCCTGAGAGGCCCCCGAGCAACTCGCATGGGGACTGGCCTTTCCTGAGGCCACCAGAGCGGGTCCCTGAGGTCCCCGTCGTAAGTCGAGAGCACCTGCCGCAACTCGAGAAAATCCAGGAGGTTCTCCCCTCCAGGCGACATGAGGCCCATTTCTGCTGAGGTGTCCCGAGGCTAATCACACCTAACCTCTGGAACTTCCAAAGGGTCCTTCACACCCTTGCTGCAACTCAAGAAGTTCCGCGACATACCCCCCTCCCTCGAGAGGAAGCACGAGAGTTCTGCCCACATCCAGAGGAGCCCCGTTTCCTACTCTTGCTCGAGAGAAAGGATCCTGTCCCTGCGTGGTCGGGAAAGAATTGCCGGCGTTCCCTTCGCATCTCAAGAGGAGGCGCTCTCCACAGGAAAGGCGAGAGGAACTCCAGGGTCGTGCCACCATTCCCAGAGTCCCCCAGATATCTCAGTCCATTCCAGGGAAACCTGTTTTCCCTGCACTGCGTCGACTTTCAAGCCGCGGATTGACTCACACCACGGTGGCACGTGGGACAGCCCTGTGGGAAAGCCTCGTGGGAAAGCCTCGTGGGAAAGCCTCGAGGGAAAGCCACAGATCCCTTGATCCAAGCGAAGGGAATCGCGACACTGCTGCTACAGCTCGGAAGGAAAGCGCACGTGCCTGCCCCCACTCGAGACGAGGACTGACTCCCCTGGGGAGACTTCAGAAGTACCCCAAGATCCATGTCAGCACTGGAGAGGAATCCTCAGGTTCCGGCACTTTCTCCACACAAGGTCTTAGGCCCCAGCATCGACCGCAGAGGAATCCCGAGAGACCCCAGAGCAACTCCCATGGGGACTGGCCTTTCCTGAGGCCAACAGAGCGGGTTCCTGAGGTCCACGTCGTAAGTCGAGAGCACCTGCCGCAACTCGAGAAAATCCAGGAGGTTGTCCCCTCCAGGGGAGATGAGGCTCATTTCCGCTGAGGCGTTTCGAGGCTAATCACACTTAACCTCTGGAACTTCCAAAGGGTCCTTCACACCCTTACTGCAACTCAAGAAAATCCCCGACTTACCCGTCTCCACTCGAGAGGAGGCACGAGAGTCCTGCCCACATCCAGAGGAGCCCCGTTTCCGCCTCCTAGCTTGAGAGGTGGGATCCTTTCCCTGCGTGGTCAGGAAAGAATTCCCGGCGTTTCTGTCCCATCTCAAGAGGAGGCGCTCTCCACAGGAAAGGCGAGAGGAACTCCAGGGTCGTGTCACCATTCCCAGAGTCCCCCAGATGTCTCAGTCCATTCCAGGGAAACCTGTTTTCCCTGCACTGCCTTCACTTTCAAGCCGACGAACGACTCACACCACGGTGGAACGTGGGCCAGCCCTGTGGGAAAGCCTCGTGGGAAGCCTCGTGGGAAAGCCTCAAGGGAAAGACACAGATCCCTTAATCCAAGCGAAGGGAAGGGTGACACTGCTGCTACAGCTCGAGAGGAAAGCGCACTTCCAGGCCCCCACTCGAGCCGAGGACTGACTCCCCTGGGGAGAATCCAGAAGTACCCCAAGATCCATGTCAGCACTGGAGAGGAATCCTCAGGTTCGGGAACCGACTCCACACAAGGTCTTAAGCCCCTGCATCGAAGGGAGAGGAATCCCGAGAGGCCCCCGAACAACTCGCATTGGACTGGTCTTTCCTGAGGCCAACAGTGCGGGTCCCTGAGGTCCCCGTCCTAAGTCGAGAGCACCTGCCGCAACTCGAGAAAATTCAGGAGGTTCTCCCCTCCAGGCGAGATGAGGCCCTTTTCCCCTGATGCGTCTCGAGTCTAATCACACCTAACCTCTGGAACTTCCAAAGGGTCCTTCACACCCTTGCTGCAACTCAAGAAGTTCCCCGACATACCCGTCTCCACTCGAGAGGAAGCACGAGAGTCCCGCCCACATCCAGAGGAGCCCCTATTCCGGCTCCTAGATCGAGAGGAGGGATCCTTTCCCTGTGTGGTCGGGTAAGAATTCCCGGCGTTCCCGTCGCATCTCAAGAGGAGGCGCTCTCCACAGGAAAGGCGAGAGGAACTCCAGGGTCGTGCCACCATTCCCAGAGTCCCCCAGATGTCTTAGTCCATTCCAGGGAAACCTGATTTCCCTACACTGCCTTGACTTTCAAGCCGAGGATCGACTCACACCACGGTGGCACGTGGGACAGCCCTGTGTGAAAGCCTCCTGGGAAATGCTTGTGGGAAAGCCTCAAGCGAAAGCCACAGATCCCTTGATCCACGCCTATGGAAGCGCGACACTGCTGCTACAGCTCGGGAGGAAAGCACACGTGCATGCCCCCACTCGAGACGAGGACTGACTCCCCTGAGGAGACTCCAGAAGTACCCCAAGTCCCATGTCGGCACTGGAGATTAATCCTCAGGTTCCGGCACCGATTCCACACAAGGTCTTAGGCCCCGGCATCAACGAGAGAGGAATCCCGAGAGGCCTCCGATCAACTCGCATGGGGACTGGCCTTTCCTGAGGCCACCAGAGCGGGTCCCTGCGGTCCCCGTCATAAGTCGAGAGCACCTGCCGCAACTCGAGAAAATCCAGGAGGTTCTCCCCTCCAGGCGAGATGAGGCCCATTTCCACTGAGGCGTCTCGAGGCTAATCACACCTAACCTCTGGAACTTCCAAGGGGTCCTTCACACCCTTGCTGCAACTCAAGAAGTTCCCCTACATACCCGTCTCCAACCGAGTGGAAGCACCAGAGATCCGCCCACATCCAGAGGAGCCCCGTCTCCGCCTCCTAGCTCGAGAGGAGGGATCCTTTCCCTGGGTGGTCAGGAAAGAATTCCTGTTGTTACCGTCGCATCTCAAGAGGAGGCGCTCTGCACAGGAAACGCGAGAGGAACTCCAGGGTCGTGCCACCATTCCCACAGTCCCCCATATGTCTCAGTCCATTCCAGGGAAACCTGTTTTCCCTGCACTGCCTCGACTTTCAAGCCGAGGATCGACTAACACCACGGTGGCACGTGGGACAGCCCTGTGGGAAAGCCTCGTGGGAAAGCCTCGTGGGAAAGCCTCGAGGGAAAGACCCTGATTCCTTGATTCACGTGAAGGGATGTGTGACACTGCTGCTAGAGCGGGAGAAAAGCACACGTGCATGCCCCCACTCGAGACGAGGACTGACTCCCCTGGGCAGACTCCAGAAGTACCCCAAGATCTATGTCAGCACTGGAGAGGAATCCTCCGTTTCCGACACCGACTCCACAAAAGGTCTTAGGCACCGGGATCGTCGGGAGAGGAATCCCGAGAGGCCCCCGAGCAACTCGCATGGGGACTGGCCTTTCCTGAGGCCACCAGAGCGGGTCCCTGAGGTCCCCGTCGTAAGTCGAGAGCACCTGCCGCAACTAAGAAAATCCAGGAGGTTCTCCCCTCCAGGCGAGATGAGGACCATTACTGCTGAGGCGTCTCGAGGCTAATCACACCTAACCTCTGGAACTTCCAAAGGGTCCTTCACACCCTTGCTGCAACTCAAGTTCCCCGACATACCCGTCTCCACTCGAGAGGAAGCACGAGAGTTCTGCCCACATCCAGAGGAGCCCCGTTTCCTACTATTGCTCGAGAGAAAGGATCCTGTCCCTGCGTGGTCGGGAAAGAATTCCCGGCGTTCCCTTCGCATCTCAAGAAGAGGCGCTCTCCACAGGAAAGGCAAGAGGAACTCCAGGGTCGTGCCACCATTCCCAGAGTCCCCCAGATGTCTCAGTCCATTCCAGGGAAACCTGTTTTCCCTGCACTGCCTCGACTTTCAAGCCGAGGATCGACTCACACCACGTTGGCACGTGGGACAGCCCTGTGGGAAAGCCTCGTGGGAAAGCCTCGTGGGAAAGCCTCGAGGGAAAGCCCCGAGGGAAAGCCCCTGATCCCTTGATCCACGAGAAGGGAAGCGTGACACTGCTGCTACAGCTCGGGAGGAAAGCGCACATGCATGCCCCCACTCGAGACGAGGACTGACTCCCCTGGGGAGACTCCAGAAGTACCCCAAGATGCATGTCAGCACGGGAGAGGAATGCTCAGGTTCCCGCACCAACTCCACACAAGATCTTAGGCCCCGGCATCGACGGGAGAGGAATCCCGAGAGGCCCCCGTGCAAATCGCATGGGGACCTGCCTTTCCTGAGGCCACCAGAGCGGGTCCCTGAGGTCCCCGTCGTAAGTCGAGAGCACCTGCCGCAACTCGAGAAAATGCAGGAGGTTCTCCCCTCCAGGCGAGATGAGGCCCATTTCCGCTCAGGCGTCTCGAGTCTAATCACACCTAACCTCTGGAACTTCCAAAGGGTCCTTCACACCCTTGCTGCAACTCAAGAAATTCCCCGACATACCCGTCTGCACTCGAGAGGAAGCATGAGAGTCCCGCCCACATTCAGAGGAGCCCCGTTTCCGCCTCCTAGCTCGAGAGGTAGAATCCTTTCTTTGCGTGGTCGGGAAAGAATTCCCGGCATTCCCGTCGCATCTCAAGAGGAGGCGCTCTCCACAGGAAAGGCGAGAGGAACTCCAGGTTGGTGCCACCATTCCCAGAGTCCCCCAGATGTCTCAGTCCATTCCAGGGAAATCTGTTTTCTCTGCACTGCCTGGACGTTCAAGCCGAGGATCGACTCACACCACGGTGGCACGTGGGACAGCCCTGTGGGAAAGCCTCTTGGGAAATCCTCGTGGGAAAGCCTCAAGCGAAAGCCACAGATCCCTTGATCCATGCCTATGGAAGCGTGACACTGCTGCTACAGCTCGGGAGGAAAGCGCACTTGCATGCCCCCACGGGAGACGAGGACTGACTCCCCTGAGGAGACTCCAGAAGTACCCCAAGATCCATGTCAGCACTGGAGAGGAATCCTCAGGTTCCGGCACCGACTCCCCACAAGGTCTTTGGCCCCGGCATCGTCGGGAGAGGAATCCCGAGAGGCCCCTGAGCAACTCGCATGGGGTCTAGCCTTTCCTGAGGCCGATAGAGCGTATCCCTCGGGTCCCCGTCATAACTCGAGAGCACCTGCGGCAACTCGAGAAAATCCAGGAGGTTCTCCCTTCCAGGCGAGATGAGCCCAATTTCCGCTGAGGCGTCTCGAGGCTAATCACACCTTACCTCTGGAACTTCCAAAGGGTCCTTCACACCCTTGCTGCAACTCAAGAAGTTCCCCGACATACCCGTCTCCACTCGAGAGGAAGCACTAGAGTTCCGCCATATCCAGAGGTGCCCCGTTTCCGCCTCAAAGCTCGAGAGGAGGGATCTTGTCGCTGCGTGGTAGGGAAAAAAATTCCCGGTATTCCCGTCGCATCCCAAGAGGAGGCGCTCTCCACAGGAAAGGCGAGAGGAACTCCAGGGTCGTGCTACCATTCCCAGAGTTCCACAGATATCTCAGTCCATTCCAGGGATATCTGTTTTCCCATCACTGCCTCGACTTTCAAGCCAAGGATCGACTCACACCGAGGGTGGCACGTGGGACAGCCCTGTGGGAAAGCCTCGTGGGAAAGCTTTGTGGGAAAGCCTAGAGGGAAAGACACAGATCCCTTGATCCACGCTACGGGAAGCGTGACACTGCTGCTACAGCTCGGGTGGAAAGCGTACGTGCATGCCCCCACTCGAGACGAGGACTGACTCCCCTGGGGAGACTCCAGAAGTACCCCAGGATCCATGTCATCACTGGAGAGGAATCCTCAGGTTCTGGCACCGACTGCACACAAGGTCTTAGGCCCCGGCATCGAAGGGAGAGGAATCCCGAGAGGCCCCCGAGCAACTCGCATGGGGACTGGCCTTTCCTGAGGCCACCAGAGCGGGGTCCCTGAGGTCCCCGTCGTAAGTCGAGAGCACCTGCCACAACTCGAGAAAATCCAGGAGGTTCTCCCCTCCAGGCGAGATGAGGCCCA
>NW_017214578.1:0-14584 GCF_001704415.2 Capra hircus
TCTTACTACCCTATAATTTCTTAATCTCATCTTACATTAATAAATACACAAGACTTTCCACGTCACGCCGTCCATCCATCGAATTCCTGGATCCGGGCTGGACCCCGACACTGAGATATCTGGGGACTCTTGGAATGATGGCACGACACTGGAGTTTCTCTCGCCTTTCCTGTGGAGAGCGCCTCCTCTTGAGATGCGACGGGAACACCGGGAATTCTTTCCGGAACATACAGGGAAAGGATACCTGACCGCGAGGTACGAGGCGGAAACGGGGCTCCTCTGGATGTGGGCGGGACTCTCGTGCTTCCTCTCGAGTGGAGTCAGGTATGTTGGGGAACTTCTTGAGTTGTAGCAAGGGTGTGAAGGACCCTTTGGAAGTTCCAGGGTTAGGTGTGATTAGCCTCGAGACGCCTGAGCGGAAATGGGCCTCATCTCGCCTGGAGGGGAGAACCTCCTGGATTTTCTCGAGTTTGCGGCAGGTGCTCTTTGACTTACGACGGGGACCTCAGGGACCCGCTCTGGTGGCCTCAGGAAAGGCCAGTCCCCATGCGAGTTGCTCGGGGGCCTCTCGGGATTCCTCTCCTTCGACGCGGGCCTAAGACCTTGTGTGGAGTCGGTGCCGGAACCTGAGGATTCCTCTCCAGTGCTGACATGCATCTTACGGTACTTCTGGAGTCTCCCCAGGGGAGTCAGTCCTCGTCTCGAGTGGGGGCATGCACGTTCGCTTTCCTCCCGAGCTGTAGCAGAACTGTCACGCTTCCCTTCGCTTGGATCAAGGGATCTGTGGCTTTCCCTCGTGGCTTTCCCACGAGGCTTTCCCACAGGGCTGTCCCACGTGCCACCGTGGTGTGAGTCGATCCTCGCTTGAAAGTCGAAGGCAGTGCAGGGAAAACAGGTTTCCCTGGAATGGACTGAGACATCTGGGGGACTCTGGGAATGGTGGCACGACCCTGGAGTTCCTCTCGCCTTTCCTGTGGAGAGCGCCTCCTCTTGAGATGCGACAGGAACGCGGGAATTCTTTCCTGACATGCAGGGAAAGGATCCCTCCTCTCGAGCTAGGAGGCGGAAACGGGGGCTCCTCTGTATGTGGGCGGGTCTCTCGGTCTTCCTCTCGTGTGGAGAGGGTATGTAGGGATCTTCTTGAGTTGCAGCAAGGGTGTGAAGGACCCTTGAAGTTCCAGAGGTTAGGTGTGATTAGACTCGAGACGCTCAGCGGAAATGGGCCTCATCTCGACTGCAGGGGAGAACCTCCTGGTTTTCTCGAGTTTCAGCAGGTGCTCTCCAGTTACGACCGGGACTTATGTAACCGCTCTGGTCCGCTCAGGTAATGCCAGTCGACTTGCGAGTTGCTAAGGGGCCTCTCGGGATTCCTCTCCGGTCGATGACGGGGCCTAAGACCTTTGTTTGGAATCGGTGCCCGAACCTGAGGTTTCCTCTCCAGTGCTGAACATGGATCTTGGGGTACTACTGGAGTCTCCACAGGGGAGTCATCTTCGTCTCCAATGGGGGCATGCACGTGCGCTTTTCTCCGAGCATTTAGGAGCAGAGTCAATTTTCCCGTTGGGTTGATCAAGGGGTTTCTTGTTTTCCCTCGAGGCTTTCCCACGTGGCTTTCCCACGAGGCTTTCCCACAGGGCTGTCCCACGTGCCACCATCGTGTGAGTCGGTCCTCCGCGTGAACGTCGAGGCAGTGCAGGGTAAACAAGTTCCTCTGGAAAGGACTGAGACATCTGGGGACTCTTGGAATGGTGGAACGACCCTGGAGTTCCTCTCACCTTTCTTGTGGAGCGTGCCTCCTCTTGAGATGCGACAGGTACGACAGGAATTCTTTCCCGGCCAATCAGGGAAAGCATCCCTCACATTGAGCTAGGAGGGGGAATTGGGGCTCCTCTGGATGTGGGTGGTACCCTGGTGATTCCTATGTAGTGGCGACGGGTCTCTTCTGGATCTTCTTGAGTTGCAACAAGGGTGTGAAGGACCCTTTGGAAGTTCCAGAGGTTAGGTGTGATTAGCCTCGAGACGTCTCAGTGGAAATGGGCCTCATCTCGCCTGAAGGGAGAATCTCCTTCATTTTCTCGAGTTGTGGCAGGTGCTCTCGACTTACGACGGGGACCTCAGGACCCGTTCTGTTGGCCTTAGGAAGACCAGTCCCCATGCGAGTTGCTAGAGGGCCTCTCGGGATTCCTCACCGGTAGATGCCGGGGCCCAAGACCTTCTGGTGGAGTGGGGGCCAGAACCTGAGTATTCCTCTCCAGTGCTGACATGTTTTTGGGATACTTCTGAAGTCTCCCAAGGGGAATCAGTCCTCGTCTCAAGTGGGGGCATGTGCATGCTCTTTCCTCCCGAGCTGTAGCAGCAGTGTCATGCTTCCCGTCGCCGTGGATCAATGGATCTGTGGCTTTTCCTCTAGGCTTTTCCTAGAGGATTTCCCACGAGGGCTTTCCCACAGGGCTTTCCCCGTGCCACCGTGGTGTGAGGCGATCCTCGGCATGAAAGTTTAAGCACTCTGTAAAAACAAGATCCTCTGGAATGGACTGAGACATCTGGGGACACTTGGAATGGTGGCACGACCATGGAGTTCCTCTCTCCCTTCCTGTGGAGAGCGCCTCCACCTGAGATGCGACGGGAATGCCGGAAGTTCTTCCCGACCAAGCAGGGGAAGGATCCCTCATCTCTAGCTAGGAGGATGAAACGGGGCTACTCTGGATGTGGGCAGGACCCTCGTGTTTCCTCTCGAGTGGAGATGGGAATGTCGGGGAACTTCTTGAGTTGCCAGCAAGGGTGTGAAGGACCCTTTGGAAGTTCCAGAGATTAGATGTAATTAGCCTCGAGACACCTCATTGGAAATGGGCCTCATCTCGCCTGGAGGGGAGAACCTCCTGGAATTTTCTCGAGTTGCGGCAGGTGCTCCCGACTTACGACGGGGACCTCAGGGACCCGCTCTGGTGGCTTCATCAAAGTCCAGTCCCCATGCCAGATGCTGGGGGGCTTCTCTTGATAACTCTCCTGTTGATGCCCGGGCCGAACAACTTGTGTGGATTCGGGGCCGGAACCTGAGGTTTCCTCAGCAGTGCTGACATGGATATTGGGGTTCTTCTGGAGTCTCACCTGGAGAGTCAATCCTCCTCTCAAGTGAGGGCACGCACGTGTGCTTTCTCCCGAGCTGTAGCAGCAGGGTCACGCTTCCCGTCGTGTGGATCAAGGGATCTGTGGCTTTCCCCACGAGGCTTTCTCACAGGGCTTTCCCTCGTGCCACCGTGGTGTGAGTTGATCCTCAGCGTGAAAGTCGAGGCAGTGCAGGGAAAACAGGTTCCTCTGAATTGGACTGATGCTGGGAGCCAGTATGAGGACTCCCGCCCGTGATAACGTCATGAGGAAGAAAGCTGACATAGGCATGGTGTGTTCAGACTTCAGGGACCCCTCTGGAAGTTCCTACGCACGTACCCCAACAAAAAATCTGCCGGCTTTTTTGCTCTGCTTTTCCACTCTTCTGACATTTTCTGGAAAAAGTCAATTCAGGGCTTTAGTCTTCTGCATTTGAAAGAGTGTTTCAATCCAAAAACCCCTCTGAATGCTTTCTAGCCTGCCTGCAGGACTCGTACAGCTGGGCATGTGATTGTTTGAGGCCTCTTTCCCCAGGAGGCACAGGAAGCTTAAAGCATCCTAGGAATGTAGGGGCATCCGAGGAGTCAAAATCTTTATAATAGGACTGATTAAAAGTTTCATTTTTTGGGTCAATGCTTGCTGCTAAATTTTCATATCCTTTATTTTTAGATAGAGTTGGTATATTAAAAAAAACAAGTAGTAGACCTGGTATTAGCAACATTAGATCTTTGAGTTAAGTACCTTCTTTGTTATAACCCACTGCACCTTTGTTCTATAGAGATGTAACTTTAATGCTTTAAGGAAATGCAGATTAAAGAGAAACACTTCAGAGGAAACAAAATTAACATTCATTAAGGAAGAGAGCCAAAAAAGTGTTTAACAAGCCTCTTGGCCAGAAGATAATGTAAATCACCAGAGACCTTTTGTATACAAAATGATGTACAGAAAGAGTCTGGGGTGCGAACGCTACATAATTTTGTGTTACCCATTGAACTCCATGTTTTATCAAAAGTATAAAAGGCTTTATGAACAATAAAGGATGGGGGCAGTTTCGTCGACCAGTTTTCTCGAACTAGTCTCTCGGCCTGGTTTCTTGGGACTCAGGCTCCCCCCGTGTCTTTTTCTCTCTTTCTTCTTCTCTCCCTTTCCTTCTCTCTGCTTTTTACTTTAACTTAAGGCTGAATCTCCACCAGGGGCGCGGAGGCTCGCCAGGTCTACTTACTTGCCTGGCTGTTAAGACCTGCACGAAAGGGAGCTTAAGGCGAGGCACCCTTAGATATTCAAGCAGGGGCTGGTGGCCCAACGTAGATGGTGAAAATTCCTTGTCTGGAATTTTATTGGTCTTCCACGTAAACCAAGCTATTCAGCCCTTTTCCTCCAGTTAATCTTCTTACTACACTATAATTTCTTAATCTAATCTTACATTAATAAATAAAAAAGACTTTCCACGACAACGCCGTCCATCCGTCGAATTCCCTGGATCCAGCGGGGCTGGAACCCGGCAGACTGAGATATCTGGGGGACTCTTGGAATGGTGGCACAACCCTGGAGTTCCTCCGCCTTTCCTGTGGAGAGCGCCTCCTCATGAGATGCGACGGGAACACCGGGAATTCTTTCCCGAACATGCAGGGAAAGGATACCTGACCTCGAGGTATGAGGTGGAAACGGGGCTCCTCTGGATGTGGGCGGGATTCTCGTGCTTCCTCTCGAGTGGAGTCAGGTATGTCGGGAGAACTTCTTGAGTTGCAGCAAGGGTGTGAAGGACCCTTTGGAAGTTCCAGATGTTAGGTATGGTTAGCCTCGAGACGCCTCAGAGGAAAAGGGCCTCTTCTCGCCTGGAGGGGAGAACGTCCTGGATTTTCTCGAGTTGCGGCAGGTGCTCTTGACTTACTACGGGGACCTCAGGGACCCGCTCTGGTGGACCTCAGGAAAGGCCAGTCCCCATGCAAGTTGCTCGGGGGCCTCTCGAGATTCCTCTCCCGTCGATGCCGGGGCCTAAGACCTGTGTGGAGTCGGTGCCGGAAACCTGAGGTTTCCTCTTCCAGTGCTGACATGGATCTTGGGGTACTTCTGGAGTCTCCCCAGGGGAGTTAGTCTCGTCTTGTGTGGGGGCATGAACGTGCGCTTTCCTCCCGAGCTGTAGCAGCAGTGCACGCTTCCTTCGCGTGGATCAAGGGATCTGTGGCTTTCCCTCGAGGCTTTCCCACGAGGCTTTCCCACAAGGCTTTATCACAGGGCTGTCCCACGTGCCACCGTGGTGTGAGTCGATCCTCGGCTTGAAAGTCGAGGCAGTGCAGGGAAACAGATTTTCCCTGGAATGGACTGAGACATCTGGGGGACTCTGGGAATGGTGGCACGACCCTGGAGTTCCTCTCGCCTTTTCCTGTGGAGAGCGCCTCCTCTTGAGATGCGACGGAACGCCGGGAATTCTTTCCCGACCACGCAGGGAACAGGATCCCTCCTCTCGAGCTAGGAGTCGGAATCGGGGCTCCTCTGGATGTGGGGCGACTCTCGTGCTCCTCTCGAGTGGAGACGGGTATGTCGGGGAACTTGTTGAGTTGCAGCAAGGGTGTGAAGGACCCTTTCGACTGTTCGAGACGTTAGGTGTGATTAGACTCGAGACGCCTCAGCGGAAATGGGCTTCATCTCGCCTGGAGGGGAGAATCTCCTGGATTTTCTCGAGTTGCGGCAGGTGCTCTCGACTTACGACGGGGACCTCAGGGACCCGCTCTGGTGGCCTCAGGAAAGGCCAGTCCCATGCGAGTTGCTCGGGGGCCTCTCGGGATTCCTCTCCCGTCGATGCCGGGGCCTAAGACCTTGTGTGGAGTTGTTGCCGGAACCTGACGATTCCTCTCCAGTGCCGACATGGATCTTGGGGTACTTCTGGAGTCTCCCCAGTGGAGTCAGTCCTCGTCTCCGAGTAGGGGCATGCACGTGCGCTTTCCTCCCGAGCTGTAGCAGCAGTGTAACGATTCCTTCAGCGTGGATCCAAGGGATCTGTGGCTTTCGCTGAGGCTTTCCGCGAGGCTTTCCCACGAGGCTTTCCCACAGGGCTGTCCCACGTGCCACCGTGGTGTGAGTCGATCCTCGGCTTGAAAGTCGAGGCAGTGCAGGGAAAACAGGTTTCCCTGAATGGACTGAGACTATCTGGGGGGACTCTGGGAATGGTGGCACGACCCTGGAGTTCCTCTCGCCTTTCCTGTGGAGAGCGCCTCCTCTTGAGATGCGACGGGAATGCCGGGAATTCTTTCCCCGACCACGTCAGGGAAAGGATCCCTCCTCTCGAGCTAGGAGGCGGAAACGGGGCTCCTCTGGATGTGGGCGGGACTCTCGTGCTTCCTCTCGAGTGGAGACGGGTATGTCGGGGAACTTCTTGAGTTGCAGGCAAGGGTGTGAAAGGACCCTTTGGAAGTTCCAGAGGTTAGGTGTGATTAGCCTCGAGACGCCTCAGCGGAAATGGGCCTCATCTCGCCTGGAGGATGAGAACCTCCTGGATTTTCTCGAGTTGCGGCAGGTGCTCTCGACTTACGACGGGGACCTCAGGGACCCGCTCTGGTGGCCTCAGGAAAGGCCAGTCCCCATGCGAGTTAGCTCGGGGGCCTCTCGGGATTCCTCTCCCGTCGATGCCAGGGCCTAAGACCTTGTGTGGAGTCGATGCCGGAACCTGAGGATTCCTCTCCAGTGCTGACATGGATCTTGGGGTACTTGTGGAGTCTCCTCAGTGGAGTCAGTCCTCGTCTCGAGTGGGGGCATGCACGTGCGCTTTCCTCCCGAACTGTAGCAGCAGTGTCACGTTTCCCTTCAGCGAGGATCAAGGGATCTGTGGTCTTTCCCTCGAGGCTTTCCCACGAGTGTTTCCAACGAGGCTTTCCCACAGGGCTGTCCCACGTGCCACCCTGGTGTGAGTCGATCCTCAGGCTTGAAAGTCGAGGCAGTCAGGGAAAACAGGTTTCCCTGAATGGACTCAGACATCTGGGGGAGTCTGGGAATGGTGGCACGACCCTGGAGTTCCTCTCGCCTTTCCTGTGGAGAGCAGCCTCCTTTTGAGATGCGACGGGAATGCCGGGAATTCTTTCCCGACCACGCAGGGAAAGGATCCCTCCTCTCGAATAGGAGGCGGAATCAGGGCTCCTCTGGATATGCGCGGGACTCTCGTGCTTCCTCTCGAGTGGAGACGGGTATGTCGGGGAACTTCTTGAGTTGCAGCAAGGGTGTGAAGGACCCTTTGGAAGTTCCAGGGTTTAGTTGTGATTAGCCTCGAGACACCTCAGGCGGAAATGGGCCTCATCTCGCCTGGAGGGGAGAACCTCCTGGAATTTCTCGAGTTGCGGCACGTGCTCTCGACTTACGACGGGCACCTCAGGGACCCGATAATGGTGGCCTCAGGAAAGGCCAGTCCCCATGTGAGTTGCTCGGGGCCTCTCGGGATTCCTCTCCCGTCGATGCCGGGGCCTAAGACCTTGTGTGGATTCGGTGCCGGAACCTGAGGATTCCTCTCCAGTGCTGACATGGATCTTGGGGTACTTCTGGATTCTCCCCAGGGGAGTCAGTCCTCGTCTCTAGTGGGGGCCTGCACGTGGGATTTCCTCCCGAGCTGTAGCAGCAGTGTCATGCTTCCCTTTGCGGGGATCAAGGGATCTGTGGCTTTCCCTCGAGGCTTTCCCACGAGGCTTTCCCACGAGGCTTTCCCACAGGGCTGTCCCACGTGCCACCGTGGTGTGAGTCGATCCTTCGGCTTGTAAGTGGAAGGCAGTTGCAGGGAAAACAGGTTTCCCTGGAATGGACTGAGACATCTGGGGGATCTCGGGGAATGGTGGCACGACCCTGGATTTCCTATCGCCTTTCCTGTGGAGAGTGCCTCCTCTTGAGATGCGACAGGAACGCGGGGAATTCTTTCCCCACCACGCAGGGAAAGGATCCCTTCCTCTCGAGATAGCAGGCAGAACGGGGCTCCTCTGGATGTGGGCGGGACTCTCGTGCTTCCTCTCGAGTGGAGACGGGTATGTCGGGGAACTTCTTGAGTTGCAGCAAGGGTGTGAAGGACCCTTTGGTAGTTCCAGAGGTAAGATGTGATTAGCCTCGAGACGACTCAGCGGAAATGGGGCCACATCTCGCCTGGAGGGGAGAACCTCCTGGATTTTCTCGAGTTGCGGCAAGGTGCTCTCGACTTACGACGGGGACCTCAGGGACCCGCTATTGGTGGCCTGCAGGAAAGGCCAGTCCCCATGCGAGTTGCTCGGGGGCCTCTCGGGATTCCTCTCCCGTCGATGCCGGGGCCTAAGATCCTTGTGTGGAGTTGGTGCCGGAACCTGTGGATTCCTCTCCTGTGCTGACATGGATCTTGGGGTACGTTCTGGAGTCTCCCCAGGGGAGTCAGTCCTCGTCTCGAGTGGGGGCATGCACGTGCGCTTTCCTCCCGAGCTCTAGGCAGCAGTGTCACGCTTCCCTTCAGGTGGATCAAGGTATCATGTGGCTTTCCCTCGAGGCTTTCCCACGAGGCTTTCCCACGAGGCTTTATCCACAGGGCTGTCCCACGTGCCACCGTGGTGTGAGTCGATCCTCGGCTTGAAAGTCGAGGCAGTGCAGGGAAAACAGATTTCCCTGGAATGGACTGAGACATCTGGGGGACTCTGGGAATGGTGGCACGACCCTGGAGTTCCTCTCGCCTTTCCTGTGGAGAGCGCCTCCTCTTGAGATGCGACGGGAACGCCGGGAATTCTTTCCCCACCACGCAGGGAAAGGATCCCTCCTCTCGAGATAGGCAGGCAGGAAACGGGGCTCCTCTGGATGTGGGCTGGGACTCTCGTGCTTCCTCTCGAGTGGAGACGGGTATGTCGGGGAACTTCTTGAGTTGCAGCAAGGGTGTGAAGACCCTTGTGGAAGTTCCAGAGGTTTAGGTGTGATTAGCCTCGAGACGCCTCATGGAAATGGGCCTCATCTCGCCTAGGAGGGGAGAACCTCCTGGATTTTCTCGAGTTGCGGCAGGTGCTCTCGACTTACGACGGGGACCTCAGGGACCCGCTCTGGTGGCCTCAGGAAAGGCCAGTCCCCATGCGAGATTGCTCGCGGGGCCTCTCGGGATTCCTCTCCCGTCGATGCCCGGGCTAAGATCCTTGTGTGGAGTTCGGTGCCGGAACCTGAGGATTCCTCTCCAGTGCTGACATGGATCTTGGGGGTACTTCTGGAGTCTCCCCAGGGGAGTCAGTCCTCGTCTCGCAGTGGGGGCATGCACGTGCGCTTTCCTCCCGAGCTGTAGCAGCAGTGTCGCGCTTCCCTTCGCGTGGATCAAGGGTATCTGTGGCTTTCCTGAGGTTTCCAGAGGCTTTCCCACGAGGCTTTCCCACAGGGCTGTCCCACGTGCCACCGTGGTGTGAGTCGATCCTCGGCTTGAAAGTCGGAAGCAGTGCAGGGAAAACAGGTTTCCCTGGAATGGACTGAGACATCTGGGGGACTCTGGGAATGGTGGCACGACCCTGGAGTTCCTCTCGCCTTTCCTGTGGAGAGTGCCTCCTCTTGAGATGCGACAGGAACGCCGGGGAATTCTTTCCCCACCACGCAGGGAAGGGATCCCTCCTCTCGAGATAGGCAGGCAGAAACGGGGCTCCTCTGGATGTGGGCGGGACTCTCGTGCTTCCTCTCGAGTGGAGACGGGTATGTCGGGGAACTTCTTGAGTTGCAGCAAGGGTGTGAAGGACCCTTTGGAAGTTCCAGAGGTTAGGTGTGATTAGCCTCGAGACGCCTCAGCGGAAATGGGCCTCATCTCGCCTGGAGGGGAGAACCTCCTGGATTTTCACGAGTAGCGGCAAGTGCTCTCGACTTACGACGGGGACTTCAGGGACCCGCTCTGGTGGCCTCAGGAAAGGCCAGTCCCCATGCGAGTTGCTCGGGGGCCTCTCGAGATTCCTCTCCCGTCGATGCCGGGGCCTAAGACCTTGTGTGGAGTCGGATGCCGGAACCTGAGGATTCCTCTCCAATGCTGACATGGATCTTGGGGTACTTCTGGAGTCTCCCCAGGGGAGTCAGTCCTCGTCTCGAAGGGGGGATGCACGTGCGCTTTCCTCCCGAGCTGTAGCAGCAGTGTCGCGCTTCCCTTCGCGTGGATCAAGGGATCTGTGGCTTTCCCTCGAGGCTTTCCCACGAGGCGTTCCCACGAGGCTTTCCCACAGGACTATCCCACGCGCCACCGTCGTGTGAGTCGATCCTCGGCTTGAAAGTCGAGGCAGTGCAGGGAAAACAGGTTTCCCTGGAATGGACTGAGACATCTGGGGGACTCTGGGAATGGTGGCACGACCCTGGAGTTCCTCTCGCCTTTCCTGTGGAGAGCGCCTCCTCTTGAGATGCGACGGGAACGCCGGGAATTCTTTCCCGACCACGCAGGGACAGGATCATTTCTCTCGAGCAAGAGTAGGAAACGGGGCTCCTCTGGATGTGGGCAGAACTCTCGTGCTTCCTCTCGAGTGGAGACGGGTATGTCAGGGAACTTCTTGAGTTGCAGGAAGGGTGTGAAGGACCCTTTGGAAGTTCTAGATGTTAGGTGTGATTAGACTCAAGGACGGCTGAGCGGAAATGGGCCTCATCTCGCCTGGAGGGGAGAACCTCCTGGATTTTCTCGAGTTGCGGCAGGTGCTCTCGACTTACGTCGGGGACCTCAGGGACCCGCTCTGGTGGACTCAGGAAAGGCCAGTCCCCATGAGAGTTGTTCGGGGGCCTATCAGGATTCCTCTCCCCTCGATGCAGGGGCATAAGATCTTGTGTGGAGTCGGTGCCGGAACCTGAGCATTCCTCTCCAGTGCTGACATGGATCTTGGGGTACTTCTGGAGTCTCCCCAGGGGAGTCAGTGCTCGTCTCTAGTGGGGGCATGCATGTGCGCTTTCCTCCCGAGCTGTAGCAGCAGTGTCACACTTTACTTCGCGTGGATCAAGGGATCAGGGGCTTTCCCTCGAGGCTTTCCCACGAGCATTTCCCACGAGGCTGTCACACAGGGCTGTCCCACGTGCCAACGTGGTGTGAGTCTATCCTCGGCTTGAAAGTCAAGGCAGTGCAGGGAAAACAGGTTTCCCTGGAATAGGACTAAGACATCTGGGGGACTCTGGGAATGGTGGCACGACCCTGTAGTTCCTCTCGCCTTTACTGTGGAGAGCGCCTCCTCTTGAGATGCGACGGGAACGCCGGGAATTCTTTCCCAACCACACAGGGAAAGGATCCCTCCTCTCGAGCTAGGAGGCGGAAAAGTGGCTCCTCTGGATGTGGGTGGGACTCTCCTGCTTCCTCTCTAGTGGAGACGGGTATATCAGGGAACCTCTTGAGTTGCAGCAAGGGTGTGAAGGACCCTTTGGAAGTTCCAGAGGTTAGGTGTGATTAGACTCGAGACGCATCAGGGGAAAAGGGCCTCATCTCGCCTGGAGGGGAGAACCTCCTGGAGTTTCTCGAGTTGCGGCAGGTGCTCTCGACTTACGACGGGGACCTCAAGGACCCGCTCTGGTGGACTCAGGAAAGGCCAGTCCCCATGCGAATTGCTCGTAGGCCTCTCGGGATTCCTCCCTTCAATGCCGGGGCCTAAGATCTTGTGTGGAGTCGGTGTCGGAACCTGAGGATTCCTCTCAATTGCTGCCATGGATCTTGGGGTACTTCTGGAGTCTCCCCAGGGGAGTCAGTCCTCGTCTCGATTCGGGGCATGCACGTGTGCTTTCCTCCGGAGCTGTAGCAGCAGTGTCGCGCTTCCCTTCGCGTGGATCAAGGGATCTGTGGCTTTCCCTCGAGGCTTTCCCACGAGGCTTTTCCACATGGATGTCCCACGTCCCACCGTGGTGTGAGTCGATCCTCGGCTTGAAAGTCGAGGCAGTGCAGGGAAAAAACGTTTCCCTGGAATGGACTGAGACATCTGGGGGACTCTGGGAATGGTGGCACGACCCTGGAGTTCCTCTCGCCTTTCCAGTGGAGAGCGCATCCACTTGAGATGCGACGGGAATGCCGGGAATTCTTTCCCGACCACGCTAGGGAAAGGATCCCTCCCCTCGAGCTAGGGGGCGGAAACGGGGCTCCTCTGGATGTGGGCGGGACTCTCGTCCTTCCTCTGGAGTGGAGACGAGTATGTCGGGGAACTTCTTGAGTTGCAGCAAGGGTGTGAAGGACCCTTTGGAAGTTCCAGATGTTAGATGTGATTAGCCTCGAGACGCCTCAGCGGAAATGGGCCTCATCTCGCCTGGAGGGGAGAACCTCCTGGATTTTCTCGAGTTGCGGCATGTGCTCTCGACTTACGACGGGGATCTCAGGGACCCGCTCTGGTGGCCTCAGGAAAGGCCAGTCCCCATGCGAGTTGCTCGGGGTCCTCTCGGGATTCCTCTCCCGTCGATGCCAGGACCTAAGACCTTGTGTGGATTCGGTGCCGGAACCTGAGGATTCCTCTCCAGTGCCGACATGGATCTTGGGGTACTTCTGGAGTCTCCCCAGTGGAGTCAGTCCTCGTCTCGCGTGGGGGCATGCACGTGCGCTTTCCTCCCGAGCTGTAACAGCAGTTTCACGCTTCCATAGGCGTGGATCAAGGGATCTGTGGCTTCCGCTTGAGGCTTTCCCCGAGGATTTCCCACGAGACTTTCCCACAGGGCTGTCCCACGAGCCACCGTGGTGTGAGTCGATCCTCGGCTTGAAAGTCGAGGCAGTGCAGGGAAAACAGGTTTCCCTGGAATGGACTGAGACATCTGGGGGACTCTGAGAATGGTGGCACGACCCTGGAGTTCCTCTCGCCTTTCTTGTGGAGAGCGCCTCCTCTTGAGATGCGACAGGAACGCCGGAATTCTTTCCCGACCACGCAGTGAAAGGATGCCTTCTCTCGAGCTAGGAGGCGGAAACGGGGCTCCTCTGGATGTGGGCGGACTCTCGTGCTTCCTCTCGAGTGGAGACGGGTATGTCGGGGAACTTCTTGAGTTGCCAGCAAGGGTGTGAAGGACCCTTTGGAAGTTCCAGAGGTTAGGTGTGATTTGCCTGGAGACGCCTCACCGGAAATGGGCCTCATCTAGCTGGAGGGGAGAACCTCCTGGATTTTCTTGATTTGCGGCAGGTGCTCTCAACTTTCCACGGGGACCTCAGGGATCCGCTTCTGGTGCCTCAGGAAAGGCCAGTCCCCATGCGAGTTGCTCGGGGGCCTCCCGGGATTCCGCACCCGTCGATGCCGGGGCATAAGACCTTGTGCGGAGTCGGTGCTGGAACCTGAGGATTCCTCTCCCGTGCCGACATGGATCCTGAGGTACTTCTGGAGTCTCCCCAGGGGAGTCAGTCCTCGTCGCGAGTGGGGGCATGCACGTGCGCTTTCCTCCCGAGCTATAGCAGAAGTGTCACGCTTCCCTTCGCATGGATCATAGTTATCTGTGGCTTTCGCTTGAGGGCCCTTTCCCACGAGGCTTTCCCACGAGGCTTTCCCACAGGGCTGTCCCACGTGCCACCGTGGTGTGAGTCGATCCTCGGCATGAAAGTCGAGGCAGTGCAGGGAAAACATGTTTCCCTGGAATGGACTGAGACATCTGGGGGACTCTGGGAATGGTGGCACGACCCTGGAGTTCCTCTCGCCTTTCCTTTGGAGAGCGCCTCCTCTTGAGATGCGACGGGAATGCCGGGATTTCTTTCCCGAAGACGCAGGGAAAGGATTCCTCCTCTCGAGCTAGGAGGCGGAAACGGGGCTCCTCTGGATGTGGGCGGGACTCTCGTGCTTCCTCTCGAGTGGAGACGGGTTATGTCGGAGAACTTCTTGAGTTGCAGCAAGGGTGTGAAGGACCCTTTGGGAGTACCAGAGTTTAGGTGTGATTAGCCTCGAGACGCCTCAGCGGAAATGGGCTTCATCTCGCCTGGAGGGCGAGAACCTCCTGGATTTCTCGAGTTGCAGCAGGTCCTCTCGACTTACGATGGGGACCTCAGGGACCCGCTCTGGTGGCCTCAGGAAAGGCCAGTCCCCATGCGAGTTGCTCGGGGGCCTCTCGGCATTCCTCTCCCGTCGATGCCAGCGGCCTAGACCTATGTGTGGAGTCCGTGCCGGAACCTGAGCATTCCTCTCCAGTGCTGACATGGATCTTGGGGTACTTCTGGAGTCTCCCCAGGGGAGTCAGTCCTCGTCTCGAGTCGTGGCATGCACGTGTGCTTTCCTCCCGAGCTGTAGCAGCAGTGTCATGCTTCCCATCGAGGGGATCAAGGGATCTGTGGCTTTCCCTCGAGGCTTTCCCTGAAGGCTTTTTCCACGAGGCTTTCCCACAAGGCTGTCCCACGTGCCACCGTGGTGTGAGTCGATCCTCGGCTTGAAAGTCGAGACAGTGCAGAGAAAACAGGTTTCCCTGGAATGGACTGAGACATCTGGGGGGACTCTGGGAATGGTGGCACGACCCTGGAGTTCCTCTCGCCTTTTCCAGTGGAGAGCGCATCCACTTGAGATGCGACGGGAATGCCGGGAATTCTTTCCCGACCACGCAGGGAAAGGATCCCCCCCTCGAGCTA
>NW_017214579.1:0-14582 GCF_001704415.2 Capra hircus
AGGAGTGGCATGGACGGAGCCATTCTGGGGACTCTGGAATGTGGCTAGCGACGCCTGGAGTTCCTCTCGCTTCCTGTGGAGAGCGCCTCCTGTTAAGTTGCGACGGGAACGCCAGGAATACTTACCCGACCACGTAGGGAAAGGATCCCTCCTCTGGAACTATGAGGCGGAAACGGGGCTCCTCTGGATGTGGGCGGGACTCTCGTGCTTCCTCTCGAGGGGAAACGGGTATGTCGAGGAACTTCTTGAATTGAAGCAAGGGTGTGAAAGACGCTTTGGAAGTTCCAGAGGTTAGGTGTGATTAGTCTCGAGACGCCTCAGCACAAATGGGCCTCATGTCGCCTGAAGGGGAGAACCTCCTGAATTTTCTCGAGTTGCGGCAGGTGCTGTGGACTTAAGACGGGGTCCTCAGGGACCCGCTCTGGTGGCCTCAGGAAAGGCCAGTCACCATGCGAGTTGCTCGGGGGCCTCTCGGGATTCCTCTCCCGTCGATGCCGGGCGCCTTATACCTTGTGTGGAGTCGGTGACGGAACCTGAGAAAACCTCTCCAGTGCTTACATGGACCTTGGGGTACTTCTGGAGTCTCCCAGGTGAGTCAGTCCTCGTCTCTAGTGGATGCATGTACGTGCAATTTCCTCCAGAGCTGTAGCAGCAGTGTCACGCTTCCCTTCGCGTGGATCCAGGAATCTGTGGCTTTCCGTGGAGGCTTTGCCACGAGGCTTTGCCACGAGGCCTTCCCACGACGTTTACCCACTGGGCAGTCCCACGTGCCACCGTGGTGTGAGTGGATCCTCGGCTTGAAAGTCGAGGCAGTGCAGGGAAAACAGGTTTCCCTGGAATGGAATGAGACATCTGGGGGACGCTGGGAATGGTGGCACGACCCTGGAGTTCCTCTCGCCTTTCCTGTGGAGAGCGCCTCCTCTTGAGATGCGACGGGAACGCGGGGAATTCTTTCCCCAACACGCAGGGAAAGGATGCCTCCTCTCGAGCTAGGAGTCGGAAACGGGTCTCCTCTGGATGTGGGCGGGACTCTCGTGCTTCCTCTCGAGTGGAGACGGGTATGTCGGGAAACTTCTTGAGTTGCAGCAAGGGTGTGAAGGACCCTTTGGAAGTTCCAGATGTTAGATGTGATTAGCCTCCAGACGCCTCAGCGGAAATGGGCCTCATCTCGCCTGGAGGGTAGAACCTCCTGCATTTTCTCGAGTTGCGGCAGGTGCTCTCGACTTACGACAGGGACCTCAGGGACCCGCTCTGGTGGCCTCAGGAAAGGCCAGTCCGCATGCGAGTTGCTAGGCGGCCTCTCGGGATTCCTCTCCCGGTGATGCCGGGGCCTAAGATCTTGTGTGAGTCGGTGCCGGAACCTGAGGATTCCTCTCCAGTGATGACATGGATCTTGGGGTACTTCTGGAGTCTCCCCAGGTGAGTCAGTCCTCATCTCGAGTGAGGGCATGCACGTGCGCTTTCCTCCCCAGCTGTAGCAGCAGTGTCACGCTTCCCTTCGCGTGCATCAAGGGATCTGTGGCTTTCTCTCGAGGCTTTCCCAGGAGGCTTTCCCATGAGGCTTTCCCACAGGGCTGTCCCACGTGCCTCCGTTGGGTGAGTGGATCCTCGGCTTGAAAGTCGAGGCAGTGCAGGGAAAACAGTTTTCCCAGGAATGGACTGAGACATCGGGGGTACTCTGGGAATGGTGGCACGACCCTGGAGTTCCTCTCGCTTTTCCTGTGGAGAGCGCCTCCTCTTGAGCAGCGACGGGAACATCGGAATTTCTTTCCCGACCAGGGAGGGAAAGGATCCTTTTCTTGAGCAAGGAGGCAGAAACGGGGCTCCTCTGGATGTGGGCGGGACTCTCGTGCTTCCTCTCGAGTGGACACGGGTATGTCAGGGAACTTCTTGAGTTGCAGCAAGGGTGTGAAGGACCCTTTCGAAGTTCCAGAGGTTAGATGTGATTAGCCTCAAGACGCCTCAGCGGAAATGGGCATCATCTCGCCTGGAGGGGAGAGCCTCCTGGATTTTCTCGAGTGGCGGCAGGTGCTCTCGACTTACGACGGGAACCTCAGGGACCCGCTCTGGTGGCCTCGGGAAAGGCCAGTCCCCATGCGAGTTGCTCGGGAGCCTATCGGGGTTCCTCTCCAGTCGATGCCGGGCCTAAGACCTCGAGGGGAGTCGGTGCTGGAACCTGAGGATTCCTCTTCATTGCTGACATGGATCTTGGGGTACTTCTGGAGTCTCCCCAGGGGAGTCAGTCCTCGTCTCGAGTGGGGGCATGAAAGTGCGCTTTCCTCCCGAGCTGTAGCAGCAGTGTCGCACTTCCCTTCGCGTGGATCAAGTGATCTGTGGCTTTTCCTCGAGGCTTTCCCCGGAGGCTTTCCCACGAGGCTTTCCCACAGGGCTGTCCCACGTGCCACCGTAGTGTGACTGGATCCTCGGCTTGAAAGTCGAGGCAGTGCAGGGAAAACAGGTTTCCCTGGAATGGACTGAGACATCTGGGGGACTCTGGGAATGGTGGCACGACCCTGGAGTTCCTCTAGCCTTTCCTGTCGAGACTGCCTCCACTTGAGATGCAACGGGAACGCGGGGAATTCTTTCCCCACCACGCAAGGAAAGGATCCCTACTCTCAAGCTATGAGGCGGAAACGGGGCTACTCTGGATGTGGGCGGGACTCTCGTGCTTCCTCTCCAGTGGAGACGGGTATGTCGGGGAACTTCTTGAGTTGCAGCAACGGTGTGAAGGACCCTTTGGAATTTCCCGATGTTAGATGTGATTAGCCTCGAGACGCCTCAGTGGAAATGGGCCTCATCTCGCCTGGAGGGGAGAAACTCCTGGATTTTCTCGAGTTGCCGCAGGTGCTCTCGACTTAGGACAGGGACCTCATGGACCCGCTCTGGTGGCCTCAGGAAAGGCCAGTCCCCATGCGAGTTGCTCGGGGGCCTCTCGGGAATACTCTCCCGTCGATGCCGGGGAATAAGATCTTGTGAGGAGTCGGTTCCGGAAACTGAGGATTCCTCACCAGTGCTTACATGGATAATGGGGTACTTCTGGAGTCTCCCCAGGGGAGTCAGTCCTCGTCTCGATTGGGGGCCGCACTAGCGCTTTCCTCCCGAGCAGTAGCAGCAGTGTCACGCTTCCCTTCGCGTGGATCAAGGGATCTGTGGCTTTCCCACGAGGCTTTCCCACAGGGCTGTCCCACGTGCCACCGTGGTGTGAGTCGATCCGCGGCTTGAAAGTCGACGCAGTGCAGGGAAAACAGGTTTCTCTGGAATGGATTGAGACATCTGGGGGACTCTGGGAATGGTGGAACGACCCTGGAGTTCTTCTGGCCTTTCCTGTGGAGAGCGCCTCCTCTTGAGATGCGATGGGTACACCGGGAATTCTTTCCCGACCACGCAGGGAAAGGATCCCTCCTCTCAGGCTAGGAGGCGGAAACGGGGATCCTCTGGATGTGGGCGGGACTCTCGTGCTTCCTCTCGAGTGGAGACGGGTATGTCGCGGAACTTGTTGAGTTGCAGCAAGGGTGTGAGAGACCCTTTGGATGTTCCAGATGTTACATGTGATTAGCCTCGAGACGCCTCAGCGGAAATGGACCTCATCTCGCCTGGAGGGGTGAACCTCCTGGATTTTCTCGAGTTGCAGCAGGTGCTCTCGACTTACGACGGAAAACTCATGGACCCGCTCTGGTGGCCTCAGGAAAGGCCAGTCCCCATGCGAGTTGCTCGGGGCCCTCTCGGGATTCCTCTCCCGTTGATGCTGGGGCCTAAGACCTTGTGTGGAGTCAGTGTCGGAACCTGAGGGTTGCTCTCCAGTGCTGACATGGATCTTGGGGTACTTCTGGAGTCTCCTCAGGGGAGTCAGTCCTCCTCTCGAGTGGGGGCATGCACGTGCGTTTTCCTCCCGAGCTGTGACAGCAGTGTCGCACTTCCATTCGCGTGGATCAAGGGATCTGTGGCTTTCCCTCGAGGCTTTCCCACGAGGCTTTCCCACGAGGCTTTCCCACAGGGCTGTCCCACGTGCCACCGTGGTGTGAGTCGATCCTCTGCTTGAAAGTAGAGGCAGAGCAGGGAAAACAGGTTTCCCTGGAATGGACTGAGACATCTGGGGGACTCTGGGAATGGTGGCACGACCCTGGAGTTCCTCTCGCCTTTCCTGTGGAGCGCGCCATCTCCTGAGATGTGACGGGAACGCGGGGAATTCGTTCCCCACCACGCAAGGAAAGGATCCCTCCTCTCGAGCTAGGAGGCGGAAACGGGGCTCCTCTGGATGTGGACGGGACTCTCGTGCTTCCTCTCGAGTAGAGACGGGTAAGTCGGGGAACTTCTTGAGTTGCAGCAAGGGTGTGAAGGACCCTTTGGAAGTTCCAGAGGTTAGGTGTGATTAGCCCCGAGACGCCTCAGCGGAAATGGGCCTCATCTCGCCTGGAAGGGAGATCCTCCTGGATTTTCTTGAGTTGCGGCAGGTGCTCTCGACTTACAACAGGGACCTCCGGGATCCGCTCTGGTGGCCTCAGGAAAGGCCAGTACCCACTCGAGTTGCTCGGAGGCCTCTCGGGATTCCCCTCCCGGAGATGCAGGCGCCTAAGATCTTGTGTGGAGTCGGTGCCGTAACCTGAGGATTTCTCTCCAGTGCTGACATGGACCTCGGGGTACTTCTGGAGTCTCCCCAGGGGAGTCAGTCCTCGTCTCGAGTGAGGGCATGCACGTGCGCTTTCCTCCCGAGCTGTAGCAGAAGTGTCATGCTTCCTTTCGCTTGGATCAAGGGATCTGTGGCTTTCCCTCGAGGCTTTCCCACGAGGCTTTCCCACAGGGTTGTCCCACGTTCCTCCGTGGTGTGAGTCGATCCTCGGCTTGAAAGTCGAGGCAGTGCAGGGAAAACAGGTTTCCCTGGAATGGACTGAGCCATCTGGGGGACTCTGGGAATGTTGGCACGACCCTGGAGTGCCTCTCGCCTTTCCTATGGAGAACACCTCCTCTTTAGATGCGACGGGAACGCCGGGAATTCTTTCCCGAACACGCAGGGAAAGGATCCCTCTTCTGGAGCTAGGAGGCGGAAACGGGGCTCCTCTGGATGTGGGAGGAACTCTCGTGCTTCCTTTCCAGTGGAGACGGGTATGTCGGGGAACGTCTTGAGTTGCAGCAAGGGTGTGAAGGACCCCTTGGAAGTTCCAGATGTTAGGTGTTATTAGGCTCGAGACGCCTCAGCGGAAGTAGGCCTCATCTCGCCTGGAAGGGAGAACCTCCTGGATTTTCTCGAGTTGCAGCAGGTGCTCTCGACTTACGACGGTGACCTCAGGGACCCGCTCTGGTGGCCTCAGGAAAGGCCAGTCCCCATGCGAGTTGCTTGCGGGCCTCTCAGGATTCCTCTCCCGTCGTTGCCGGGGCCTAAAATCTTGTGCGGAGTCAGTGCCGGAACCTGAGGATTCCTCTCCACTGCTGACTTGGATCTTGGGGTACTTCTGGAGTCTCCCCAGGGGAGTCAGTCCTCGTCTCGAGTCAGGGCATGCACGGGCGCTTTCCGCCCGAACAGTAGCAGCAGTGTCATGCTTCCCTTCGCATGGATCAAGGGATCTGTGGGTTACCCTCGAGGCTTTCCCACGACGCTTTCCCACAGGGCTGTCCCACGTGCCACCGTGGTGTGACTCGATCCTCGGCTTGAAAGTCGAGGCGGTGCAGGGAAAACAGGATTCCCTGGAATGGACTGAGACATCTGGGGACGCTGGGAATGGTGGCACGACCCTGGAGTTCCGCTCGCTTTTCCTGTCGAGAGGGCGTCCACTTGAGATGCGACGGGAACACGGGGAATTCTTTCCCCACCACGCAGGAAACGGATCCCTTCTCTCGAGCTATGAGGCGGAAACGGGGATCCTCTGGATGTGGGCGGGACTCTCGTGCTTCCTCTCGAGTGGAGACGGGTATGTCGGGGAACTTCTTGAGTTGCAGCAAGGGTGTGAAGGACCCTTTGGAATTTCCCGATGTTAGATGTGATTAGCCTCGAGAGGCCTCAGCGGAAATGGGCCTCATCTCGCCTGGAGGGGAGAAACTCCTGGATTTTCTCGAGTTGCGGCAGGTGTTCTCGACTTACGACGCGGACCTCAGGGACCCGCTCTGGTGGACTCAGGAAAGGCCAGTCCCCAAGCGTGTTGCTCGGGGGCCTCTCGGGATTCCTCTCCCGTCGATGCCGGGGAATAAGACCTTGTGTGGAGTCGGTTCCGGAACCTGAGGATTCCTCTCCAGTGCTGACATGGATCTTGGGGTACTTCTGGAGTCTCCCCAGGGGAGTCAGTCCTCGTCTCGAGTGGGGGCATGCACGTGCGCTTTCCTCCCTAGCTGTAGCAGCAGTGTCACGCTACCCTTCCGAGGATCAAGGGATCTGTGGCTTTCCCTCGAGGCTTTCCCAGGAGGATTTCCATGAGGCTTTCACACATGGCTGTCCCACGTGCCACCTTTGTGTGAGTCGATCCTCGCCTTGAAAGTCGAGGCAGTGCAGGGAAAACAGTTTTCCCTGGAATGGACTGAGATATCTGGGGGACTCTGGGAATGGTGGCACGACCCTGGAGTTACTCTCGCCTTTCCTGTGAAGAGCGCCTTCTCTTGAGATGCAACGGGAACACCGGGAATTCTTTCCCGACCACGCAGGGAAAGGATCCCTCCTCTCGAGCTAGGAGGCAGAAACGGGGCTCCTCTGGATGTGGGCGGGACTCTCGTGCTTCCTCTCGAGTGGAGACGGGTATGTCAGGGAACTTCTTGAGTTGCAGCAAGGGTGTGAAGGACCCTTTCGAAGTTCCAGAGGTTAGATATGATTACCCTCAAGACGCCTGTCCGGAAATGGGCCTCATCTCGCCTGGAGGGTAGAACCTCCTGCATTTTCTCGAGTTGCGGCAGGTGCTCTCGACTTCCGACGGGGACCACAGGGACCCGCTCTGGTGGCCTCAGGAAAGGCCAGTCCGCATGCGAGTTGCTAGGGGGCCTCTCGGGATTCCTCTCCCGGTGATGCCGGGGCCTAAGATCTTGTGTGGAGTCGGTGCCGGAACCTGAGGATTCCTCTCCAGTGATGACATGGATCTTGGGGTACTTCTGGAGTCTCCCCAGGTGAGTCAGTCCTCATCTCGAGTGAGGGCATGGACGTGCGCTTTCCTCCCGAGCTGTAGCAGCAGTGTCACGCTTCCCTTCGCGTGCCTCAAGGGATCTGTGGCTTTCTCTCGAGGCTTTCCCAGGAGGCTTTCCCATGAGGCTTTCCCACAGGGCTGTCCCAGGTGCCACCGTTGTGTGAGTGGATCCTCGGCTTGATAGTCGTGGCAGTGCAGGGAAAACAGTTTTCCCAGGAATGGACTGAGACATCGGGGGTACTCTGGGAATGGTGGCACGACCCTGGAGTTCCTCTCGCCTTTCCTGTGGAGAGCCACTCCTCTTGAGATGCGACGGGAACACCGGAATTTCTTTCCCGACCAGGGAGGGAAAGGATCCTTCCTCTCGAGCTAGGAAGCAGAAACGGGGCTCCTCTGGATGTGGGCGGGACTCTCGTGCTTCCTCTCGAGTGGAGACGGGTATGTCAGGGAACTTCTTGAGTTGCAGCAAGGGTATGAAGGACCCTTTGGAAGTTCCAGAGGTTAGATGTGATTAGCCTCAAGACGCCTCAGCGGAAATGGGCCTCACCTCGCCTGGAGGGGAGAGCCTCCTGGATTTCCTCGAGTGGCGGCAGGTGCTCTCGACTTACGACAGTGACCTCAGGGACCCGCTCTGGTGGCCTCAGGAATGGCCAGACCCCATGCGAGTTGCTCTGGGGCCTCTCGGGATTCCTCTCCCGTCGATGCCGGGGAATAAGACCTTGTGTGGAGTCGGTGCCGGAACCTGAGGATTCCTCTCCAGTGCTGACATGGATCTTGGGGTACTCCTGTAGTCTCCCCAGGGGAGTCAGTCCTCATCTCTATTGGGGCCATGCACGTGCGCTTTCCTCCCTAGCTGTAGCAGCAGTGTTGCGCTTCCCTTCGCGTGGATCAAGGGATCTGTGGCTTTCCCTCGAGGCTTTCCCAGGAGGATTTCCATGAGGTTTTCCCACAGGTCTGTCCCACGTGCCACCGTGATGTGAGTCGATCCTCGTCCTGAAATTCGAGGCAGTGCAGGGAAAACAAGTTTCCCTGGAATGGACTGAGACATCTGGGGGACTCTGGGAATGGTGGCACGACACTGGAGTTCCTCTCGCCTTTCCTGTGGAGAGAGCCTCCTCTTGAGATGCGACGGGAACGCCGGGATTACTTTCCCCACCACGCAGGGAGAGGATCGATCCTCTCGAGCTAGGAGGCGGAAACGGGGCTCCTGTGGATGTGGGCGGGACTCTCGTGCTTCCTCTCGAGTGGAGACGGGTATGTCGGGGAACTTCTTGAGTTTCAGCAAGGGTGTGAAGGACCCTTTTGTAGTTCCGGAGGTTAGGTGTGATTAGCCTCGAGACGCCTCAGCGGAAATCGGCCTCATCTCGCCTGGAGTTGAGAACCTCCTGGATTTTCTCGAGTTGCGGCAGGTGCTCTCTACTTACGACGGGGACCGCAGGGACCCGCTCTGGTGGCCTCAGGAAAGGACATTCCGCATGGCGTTCCACGTGGGCCTCTCGGGATTCCTCTCCCGTCGATGCCAGGGCCTAAGATCTTGTGTGGAGTCTGTGCCGGAAACTCAGCATTCCTCTCCAGTGCTGACAAGGATTTGGGTTACTTCTGGAGTCTCCCCAGGGGAGTCAGTCCTCGTCTCGAGAGGGGGAATGCACGTGCGCTTTCCTCCCGAGCTGTAGCAGCAGTATCGCGGTTCCCTTCGCATGGATCAAGGGATCTGTGGCTTTCCCTCGAGGCTTTCCCACGAGGCTTTCCCACGAGGCCTTACCACAGGGCTGTCGCACGTGCCACCGTGGTGTGAGTCGATCCTCGTCCTGAAAGTCGAGGCAGTACAGGGAAAACAGTTTTCCCTGGAATGGACTGAGACATCTGGGGGACTCTGGGAATGGTGGCACGACACTGGAGTTCCTCTCGCCTTTCCTGTGGAGAGCGCCTCCTCTTGAGATGCGACGGGAACGCCAGGAATTCTTTCCCCACCACGCAGGCAGAGGATCCCTCCTCTCGAGCTAGGAGGCGGAAACGGGGCTCCTCTGGATGTGGGCAGGACTCTCGTGCTTCCTCTCGAGGGGAGACGGGTATGTCGGGGAACTTCTTGAGTTGCAGCAAGGGTTGAAGGACCCTTTGGAAGTTCCAGAGGTTAGGTGTGATTAGGCTGAGACGCCTCAGCGGAAATGGGCCCCATCTCGCCTGGAGGGGAGAACCTCCTGGATTTTCTCGAGTTGCGGCAGGTGCTCTCGACTTACGTCGGGGACATCAGGGACCCGCTGTGGTGGCCTCAGGAAAGGCCAGTCCACATGCGAGTTGCTCGGGGGCCTCTCGGGATTCCTCTCTCGTCGATGCCGGGGCCTAAGGCCTAGTGTCAAGTCGGTGCCGGAACTGGAGGATTCCTCTCCAGTGCTGACATGGATCTTGGGGTACTTCTGGAGTCTCCCCAAGGGAGTCAGTCCTCGTCTCCAGAGGGGTATGCACGATCGCTTTCCTCCCGAGCTTTCGCAGCAGTGTCGCGCTTCCCTTCTCATGTATCAAGGGATCTGTGGCTTTCCCTCGAGGCTTTCCCAAGAGGCTTTCCCAAAGGGCTGTCCCACGTGCCACCGTGGTGTGAGTCGATCCTCGGCTTGAAAGTCGAGGCAGTGCATTGGAAAGCAGGTTTCCCTGGAATGGACTGAGACATCTGCGGGACTCTGCGAATGGTGGCACGACTCTGGAGTTCCTCTCGCCTTTCCTGTGGAGAGCGCCTCCTCTTGAGATGCGACGAGAACGCCCAGAATTCTTTCCAGACCACGCAGGGAAAGGATCCCTCCTCTCGAGCTAGGAGGCGGAAACGGGGCTCCTCTGGATGTAGGCGGAACTCTCGTGCTTCCTCTCGAGTGGAGACGGGTATGTCGGGGAACTTCTTGAGTTGCAGCAAGTTTGTGAATGACCCTTTGGAAGTTCCAGAGATTAGGTGTGATTAGCCTCGAGACGCATCAGTGGAAATGGGCCTCATCTCGCCTGGAGGGGAGAACCTCCTGGATTTTCTCGAGTTGCGGCAGGTGCTCTCGATTTACGACGGGGACCTCAGGGACCCGCTCTTGTGGCATCAGGAAAGGCCAGTCCCCATGCGAGTTGCTCGGGGGCCTCTCGGGATTCCTCTCCCGTCGATGCCGGGGCCTAAGACCTTGTGTGGAGTCGGTACCGGAACCTGAGGATTCCTCTCCAGTGTGATATGGATCTTGGGGTACTTCTGGAGTCTCCCCAGGGGAGTCAGTCCTCGTCTCGAGTGGGGGCATGCACGTCGCTTTCCTCCCGAGCTGTAGCGGCTGTGTCGTGCTTCCCTTCGCATGTGATCAAGGGATCTGTGGCTTTCCCTGGAGGCTTTCCAATGAGGCTTTCCCACGAGGATTTTCCTCAGGGCTGTCCCACGTGCCACCGTGGTGTGAGTCGATCTTCGGCTTCAAAGTCGAGGCAGTGCAGGGAAAACAGGTTTCCCTGGAATTGACAGAGACATCTGGGGGACTCTGGGAATGGTGGAACGACCCTGGAGTTTCTCTAGCCTTTCCTGTGGAGAGGGCCTCCTCTTGAGATGCGACTGGAACGCCGGGAATGCTTTCCAGACCACGCAGGGAAAGGATCCCTCCTCTCGAGCTATGAGGTGGAAACAGTGTTCCTCTGAAAGTGGGCGGGAAGATCTTGATACTCTCGAGTGGAGACGGGTATGTCAGAGAACTCCTTGAGTTGCAGCAAGGGTGTGAAGGACCCTTTGGAAGTTCCAGAGGTTAGGTGTGATTAGCCTCGAGATGCCTCAGCGGAAATGGGGCTCATCTCGCCTTTAAGGATGCCAAGATCCATGTCAGCACTGGAGAGGAATCCTCAGGTTCCAGCACCGAATCCACACAAGGTCTTAGGCCCCGGCATCGACGGGAGAGGAATCCCGAGAGGCCCCCGAGCAACTCGCATGGGGAATGGCCTTTCTTGAGGCCACCAGAGCGGGTCCCTCAGGCCCCCGTCTTAAGTCGATATCACCTGTCCCAACTCGAAAAAATCCAGGAGGTTCTCCCCTCCAGGCGAGATGAGGCCCATTTCCGCTGAGGCGTCTCGAGGCTAATCACACCTAAACCTCTGGAACTTCCAAAGGGTTCTTCACACCCTTGCTGCAACTCAAGAAGTTCCCCGACATACCTGTCTCCACTCGAGAGGAAGCACGAGAGTCCCGCCCACATCCAAGGAACCCGCGTTTCCGCCTCACAGCTAGAGAGGAGGTATCCTTTACCTGCGTGGTCGGGAAAGAATTCCCGGTCTTCCCGTCACAACTCAAGAGGAGGCTGCTCTCAACAGGAAAGGTGAGAGGAACTCCAGGGTCGTGCCACCATTCCCAGAGTACCCCAGATATCTCAGTCCATTCCAGGGAAACCTGTTTTCCCTGCACTGCCTCGACTTTCAAGCCGAGGATCGACTCACAGCACGGTGGCACGTGTGACAGCCCTGTGGGAAAGCCTCGTGAGAAAGCCTCATGGGAAAGCCTCGAGGGAAAGCCACTGATCCCTTGATCCACGCGAAGGGAAGAATGACACTGCTGCTACAGCTCGGAAGGAAAGCGCTCTTTAATGCCCCCACTCGAATGAGGACTGACTCCCCTGGGGAGACTCCCGAAGTACCCCAAGATCCATGTCAGCACTGGAGAGGAATCCTCAGGTTCCGGCACCGACTCCACACATCGTCTTAGGCCCCAGCATCGACGGGACAGGAATCGCGAGAGGCCCCCGAGCAACTCGCATGGGGACTGGGCTTTCCTGAGGCCACCAGAGCGGGTCCCTGAGGTCCCCGTCGTAAGTCGAGAGCACCTGCCGGAACTCGAGAAAATCCAGGAGGTTCTCCCCTCCAGGAGAGATGAGGCTCATTTGCGCTGAGGCCTCTGGAGGCTAATCACACCTAACCTCTGGAACTTCCAAAGGGTCCTTCACACCCTTGCTGCAAATCAAGAAGTTCCGCGATATACCCGTCTCCACTCAATAGGAAGCGCGTGAGTCCCGCCCACATCCAGAGGAGCCCCGTTTCCGCCTCCTAGCTCGAGAGGAGGGATCCTTTCCCTGCGTCGTGGGGAAAGATTCCCCGCGTTGCCGTCGCATCTCAAGAGGAGGCGCTCTCCACAGGAAAGGCGAGAGGAACTCCAGGGTCGTGCCACCATTCCCAGAGTCCCCCAGATGTCTCAGTCCATTCCAGGGAAACCTGTTTTCCCTGCACTGCCTCGACTTTCAAGCCGAGGATCGACTCACACCACGGTGGCACGTGGGACAGCCCTGTGGGAAAACATTCTGGGAAAGCCTCCAGGGAAAGCCTCAAGGGAAAGCCACAGATCCCTTGATCCACGAGAAGGGAAGCGTGACACTGCTGCTACAGCTCGGGAGGAAAGCGCAGGTGCATGCCCCCACTCGAGACGAGGACTGACTTCCCTGGGGAGACTCCAGAAGTACCCCAAGATCCATGTCAGCACTGGAGAGGAAACCTCAGGTTCTGGCACCGACTCCACACAAGTTCTTAGGCCCCGGCATCGACGGGAGAGGAATCCGGAGAGGCCCCCGAGCAACTCGCATGGGGACTGGCCTTTCCTGAGGCCACCAGAGCGGGTCCCTGAGATCCCCGACGTAAGACGAGAGCACCTGTCGCAACTCGAGAAAATCCAAGAGGTTCTCCCCTCCAGGCGAGATGAGGCCCATTTCCGCTGAGGCGTCTTGAGGCTAATCACATCTAACATCTGGAACTTACAAAGGGTCCCTCACACCCTTGCTGCAACTCAAGAAGTTCCCCGTTATACCCGTCTCCATTCGAGAGGAAGCACGAGAGTCCCGCCCACAAACAGAGGAGCCCCATTTCCGTCTCCTAGCTCGAGAGGAGGAATCATTTCCCTGCGTGGGGGGAAAGAATTCCCCGCGTTCCCATTGCATCTCAAGAAGAGGCGCTCTCCACAGGAAAGGCGAGAGGAACACCAGGGTCGTGCCACCATTCCCAGAGACCCCAGAATTCTCAGTCCATTTCAGGGAAACCGGTTTTCCCTGCACTGCCTCGACTTTCAAGCCGAGGATCGACTCACACCACGGTGGCACGTGGGACAGCCCTGTGGGAAAGCCTCGTGAGAAAGCCTCATGGGAAAGCCTCGAGGGAAAGCCACTGATCCCTTGATCCACGCGAAGGGAAGAATGACACTGCTGCTACAGCTCGGGAGGAAAGCGAACGTGCAGGCCCCCACTCGAGATGAGGACTGACTCCCTTGGGGAGACTCCAGAAGTACCCCAAGATCCATGTCAGCACTAGAGAGGAATGCTCAGGTTCCGGCAGCGACTCCACACAAGATCTTAGGCCCCGGCATCGACGGGAGAGGAATCCCGAGAGGCCCCCGAGCAACTCGAATGGGGACTGGCATTTCTTGAGGCCACCAGAGCGGGTCCCTGAGGTCCCCGTCGTAAGTCGAGAGTGCCTGCCACAACTAGAGAAACTCCAGGACGTTCTCCCCTCCAGGCGAGATGAGGCCCATTTCCGCTGAGGCGACTTGAGGCTAATCACATCTAACATCTGGAACTTCCAAAGGGTCTTTCACACCCTTGCTGCAACTCAAAAAGTTCCCCGACATACCCATTTCCACTCGAGAGGAAACACGCGAGTCCCGCCCACATCCAGAGGAGCCCCGTTTCCCCCTCCTGGCTCGAGAGGAGGGATCCTTCCCCTGCGTGATCGGAAATAAATTCCCGGCTTTCCCGTCGCATCTCAAGAGGAGGCGCTCTCCACAGGAAAGGAGAGAGGAACTCCAGGGTCGTGCCACCATTCCCAGAGTCCCCCAGATGCCTCAGTCCATTCCAGGGAAACCTGTTTTCCCTGCACTGTCTCGACTTTCAAGCCAAGGATCGACTCACACCACGGTGGCTCGTGGGACAGCCCTGTAGGAAAGCCTCGTGGAAAAGCCTCCTGGGAAAGCCTCGAGGAAAAGCCACAAATCCCTTGATCCACGCGAAGGGAAGTGTGACACTGCTGCTTACAGCTCGGGAGGAAATCGCACGTGCATGCCCCCACTCGAGACGAGGACTGTCTACCCTGGGGAGACTCCAGAAGTACCCCAAGATCCATGTCAGCACTGGAGAGGAATCCTCAGGATCTGGCACCGACTCCACACAAGGTCTAAGGCCCCGGCATCGACGGGAGAGGAATCCCGAGAGCCCCGAGCAACTGCATGGGGACTGACCTTTCCTGAGGCCAACCAGGGCGGGTCCCTGAGGTCCCCGTCGTAAGTGGAGAGCACCTGCCGCAACTCGAGAAAATCCAGGAGGTTCTCCCCTCCAGGAGAGATGAGGCCCATTTCCGCTGAGGCGTCTGGAGGCTAATCACATCTGACAACTGGAACTTCCAAAGGGTCCTTCACACCCTTGTTGCAACTCAAAGAAGTTCCCCGACAAACCCAGTCTCCACTCGAGAGGAAGCACGAGAGTCCCGCCCACATCCAGAGGAGCCCCGTTTCCGCCTCCA
>NW_017214580.1:0-24426 GCF_001704415.2 Capra hircus
CCTGCGGTGTTCGGGAAACAATTTCCTGGCGTTTCCGTTCGCATTCTCAACGAGAGGCCGCTCTCCACCAGGAAATGCACGAGAGAACTCCAGGGTTCGTTCCACCATTCCAGAGTTCCCCAGATGTCTCAGTCCATTCCAGGAAACCTGTTTCCCTGCACTGCCTGACTTTCAAGCGAGATCACTCACACGCACGGTGCACGTGGGGACAGCCTGTGGAAAGCTCGTGGGAAAGGCCTCGAGGGAAAGCCACAGATCCCTTGATCCACGCGAGGGAAGCGTGACACTGCTGCTACAGCTGGGAGGGAAAGCGCGACGTGCATGCCCACTCGAGACGAGACGGATCTCTTGGGGAGACTCAGAATACCCCAAGATCCATGTCGCACTGGAGAGGAACCTCAGGTTCGGCACCGACTCCACAAAGGTCTTGGCGCAGCATCGACGGGAGAGGAATCCCAAGAGCCCCGAGCAAACTCGCATGGGATGGCCTTTCCTGAGGCCACCAGAATGGGTCCCTGAGGTCCCGTCGTAAAGTCGAGAGCACCTGCCGGCTAACTCGAGAAAATCCAGGAGGTTCTCCCCTCCAGCGAGATGAGTGCCATTTCCGCTGAGGCTCTCGAGGCAATCACACCTAACTCTTGGACTTCCAAGGTCCTTCGCCCTTGATGCAACCTCAGAAGTTCCCGACATACCCGTCTCCACTCGAGAGGAAGCACGAGAGTCCCCACATCCAAGGAGACCCGTTTCCGCCCTCCGCTCGAGAGGAGGATCCTTTCCCTGCGTGTTCGGGAAATGAATTCCCCGGTTCCGTCGCATCTCAGAGGAGCGCTCTCCACAGGAAGGCGAGAGGAACTCCAGGTCGTGCACCATCCCAGAGTCCCCCAGATGTTCTCAGTCCATTCCAGGGAAACCTTTTTCCCTGCACTTGCCTCGACTTTAAGCGAGGATCGACTCACACCACGGTGGCACGTGGGACAGCCTGTGGAAAAGCCTCGTGGGAAAGCCTCGTGGAAAGCCTCAGGAAAGCCACAGACTCTTGATCACGCGAAGGGAAGCGTGACACTGCTGCTACAGCTCGGGAGGAAAGCGCACTGTGCATGCCCCCACTCGAGACGAGGACTGACTCCCCTGGGGAGACTCCAGAAGTACGTCCAGGATCCAGTCAGCAACATGGAGAGGAATGCTCAGTTTCCGCACGACTCTACAAGATCTTAGGCCCGGCATCGAGGAGGAGGAATCCGAGAGGCCCCCACAACTCGCATGGGACTGGCCTTTCCTGAGGCCACCAGAGCGGGTCCCTGAGGTCCCCGTCGTAAGTCGAGAGCGACCTGCAACTCGAGAAAATCCAGGAGGTCTCCCTCCAGGCGAGATGAGGCACATTTCCATGAGGCGTCTCGAGGCTAATCACACCAACCTTGGAACTTCCAAAGGGTCCTTCACACCCTTGCTTGCAACTCAAGAAGTTCGACATTACCCGTCTCCACTTCGAAGGAAGCACGAGAGTCCCGCCCACATCCAGAGGAGCCCGTTTCCGCCTCCTAGCTCGAGAGGAGGGATCCTTTCCCTGGTTCGGGAAAGAATTCCGGCGTTCCGTCGCATCTCAAGAGGAGGCTCTCCACAGGAAAGGCGAGAGGAACTCCAGGGTCGTGCCACCATTAGAGTCCCCCAGGTCTCGAGTCCATTCCAGTGAAACCTGTTTCCGCACTGCCTCGATTTCAAGCCGAGGATCGACTCACACCACCGGTGGCACGTGGGACAAGCCTTTGAAAGCTGTGGGAAAGCCTTGTGGAAAAGACCCGCAGGGAAAGCCACAGATTCCTTGATCCACTCGATGGGAAACTGACACTGCTGCCCAGCTCGGAGGAAGCGCACTGGCATGCCCCCACGAGACAGGACTGACTCCCCTAGGGAGACTCCAAAAGCTACCCCAAGTCCATGTCAGCACTTGAGAGGAATCTTCAGGTCCGGCACGACTTACACAAGGTCTTAGGCCCGCATCGACGGGAGAGGATCCCGAGAGGCCCCGAGCAACTCGCATGGGGACTGGCCTTTCCTGAGGCCACCCAGAGCGGGTCCTGAGGTCCCCGTCGTAAGTCGAGAGCACCTGCCGCAATCTCGAGAAAAATCCCAGGAGGTTCTCCCCTCCAGGCGAGATGAGGCCCATTTCCAGCTGAGGCGTCTCGAGGCTATCACACCTAACCTCTGGAACTTCCAAAGGGTCCTTCAACACCCTTGCTGCAACTCAAGAAGTTCCCCGACATACCCGTCTCCACTCGAGAGGAAGCACGAGAGTCCCGCCCACATCCAGAGGAGCCCCGTTTCCGCCTCCTAGCTCGAGAGGAGGGATCCTTTCCCTGCGTGGTCGGGAAAGAATTCCCGGCTGATCCCGTCGCATCTCAAGAGGAGGCGCTCTCCAACAGGAAAGGCGAGAGGAACTCCAGGGTCGTGCCACCATTCCCAGAGTCCCCCAGATGTCTCAGTCCATTCCAGGGAAACCTGTTTTCCCTGCACTGCCTCGACTTTCAAGCCGAGGATCGACTCACACCACGGTGGCACGTGGGACAGCCCTGTGGGAAAGCCTCGTGGGAAAGCCTCGTGGGAAAGCCTCGAGGGAAAGCCACAGATCCCTTGATCCACGCGAAGGGAAGCGTGACACTGCTGCTACAGCTCGGGAGGAAAGCGCACGTGCATGCCCCCACTCGAGACGAGGACTGACTCCCTGGGGAGACTCCAGAAGTACCCCAAGATCCATGTCAGCACTGGAGAGGAATCCTCAGGTTCCGGCACCGACTCCACACAAGTCTTAGGCCCGGCATCGACGGGAGAGGAAATCCCGAGAGGCCCCCGAGCAACTCGCATGGGGACTGGCCTTTCCTGAGGCCACCAGAGCGGGTCCCTGAGGTCCCCGTCGTAAGTCGAGAGCACCTGCCGCAACTCGAGAAAATCCAAGGAGGTTCTCCCCTCCAGGCGAGATGAGGCCCATTTCCGCTGAGGCGTCTCGAGCTAATCACACCTAAACCTCTGGAACTTCCAAAGGGTCCTTCACACCCTTGCTGCAACTCAAGAAGTTCCCCGACATACCCGTCTCCACTCGAGAGGAAGCACGAGAGTCCCGCCACATCCAGAGGAGCCCCGTTTCCGCCTCCTAGCTCGAGAGGAGGGATCCTTTCCCTGCGTGGTCGGGAAAGAATTCCCTGGCGTTCCCGTCGCATCTCAAGAGGAGGCGCTTCCACAGGAAAGGCAGAGGAACTCCAGGGTCGTGCCACCATTCCCAGAGTCCCCCAGATGTCTCAGTCCATTCCAGGGAAACCTGTTTTCCCTGCACTGCCTCGACTTTCAAGCCGAGGATCGACTCACACCACGGTGGCACGTGGGACAGCCCTGTGGGAAAGCCTCGTGGGAAAGCCTCGTGGGAAAGCCTCGAGGGAAAGCCACAGATCCCTTGATCCACGCGAAGGGAAGCGTGACACTGCTGCTACAGCTCGGAGGAAAGCGCACGTGCATGCCCCCACTCGAGACGAGGACTGACTCCCCTGGGGAGACTCCAGAAGTACCCCAAGATCCATGTCAGCACTGGAGAGGAATCCTCAGGTTCCGGCACCGACTCCACACAAGGTCTTAGGCCCCGGCATCGACGGGAGAGGAAATCCCGAGAGGCCCCCGAGCAACTCGCATGGGGACTGGCCTTTCCTGAGGCCACCAGAGCGGGTCCCTGAGGTCCCCGTCGTAAGTCGAGAGCACCTGCCGCAACTCGAGAAAATCCAGGAGGTTCTCCCCTCCAGGCGAGATGAGGCCCATTTCCGCTGAGGCGTCTCGAGGCTAATCACACCTAACCTCTGGAACTTCCAAAGGGTCCTTCACACCCTTGCTGCAACTCAAGAAGTTCCCCGACATACCCGTCTCCACTCGAGAGGAAGCACGAGAGTCCCGCCCACATCCAGAGGAGCCCCGTTTCCGCCTCCTAGCTCGAGAGGAGGGATCCTTTCCCTGCGTGGTCGGGAAAGAATTCCCGGCGTTCCCGTCGCATCTCAAGAGGAGGCGCTCTCCACAGGAAAGGCGAGAGGAACTCCAGGGTCGTGCCACCATTCCCAGAGTCCCCCAGATGTCTCAGTCCATTCCAGGGAAACCTGTTTTCCCTGCACTGCCTCGACTTTCAAGCCGAGGATCGACTCACACCACGGTGGCACGTGGGACAGCCCTGTGGGAAAGCCTCGTGGGAAAGCCTCGTGGGAAAGCCTCGAGGGAAAGCCACAGATCCCTTGATCCACGCGAAGGGAAGCGTGACACTGCTGCTACAGCTCGGAGGAAAGCGCACGTGCATGCCCCCACTCGAGACGAGGACTGACTCCCCTGGGGAGACTCCAGAAGTACCCCAAGATCCATGTCAGCACTGGAGAGGAATCCTCAGGTTCCGGCACCGACTCCACACAAGGTCTTAGGCCCGGCATCGACGGGAGAGGAATCCCGAGAGGCCCCGAGCAACTCGCATGGGGACTGGCCTTTCCTGAGGCCACCAGAGCGGGTCCCTGAGGTCCCCGTCGTAAAGTCGAGAGCACCTGCCGCAACTCGAGAAAATCCAGGAGGTTCTCCCCTCCAGGCGAGATGAGGCCCATTTCCGCTGAGGCGTCTCGAGGCTAATCACACCTAACCTCTGGAACTTCCAAAGGGTCCTTCACACCCTTGCTGCAACTCAAGAAGTTCCCCGACATACCCGTCTCCACTCGAGAGGAAGCACGAGAGTCCCGCCCACATCCAGAGGAGCCCCGTTTCCGCCTCCTAGCTCGAGAGGAGGGATCCTTTCCCTGCGTGGTCGGGAAAGAATTCCCGGCGTTCCCGTCGCATCTCAAGAGGAGGCGCTCTCCACAGGAAAGGCGAGAGGAACTCCAGGGTCGTGCCACCATTCCCAGAGTCCCCCAGATGTCTCAGTCCATTCCAGGGAAACCTGTTTTCCCTGCACTGCCTCGACTTTCAAGCCGAGGATCGACTCACACCACGGTGGCACGTGGGACAGCCCTGTGGGAAAGCCTCGTGGGAAAGCCTCGTGGGAAAGCCTCGAGGGAAAGCCACAGATCCCTTGATCCACGCGAAGGGAAGCGTGACACTGCTGCTACAGCTCGGGAGGAAAGCGCACGTGCATGCCCCCACTCGAGACGAGGACTGACTCCCCTGGGGAGACTCCAGAAGTACCCCAAGATCCATGTCAGCACTGGAGAGGAATCCTCAGGTTCCGGCACCGACTCCACACAAGGTCTTAGGCCCCGGCATCGACGGGAGAGGAATCCCGAGAGGCCCCCGAGCAACTCGCATGGGGACTGGCCTTTCCTGAGGCCACCAGAGCGGGTCCCTGAGGTCCCCGTCGTAAGTCGAGAGCACCTGCCGCAACTCGAGAAAATCCAGGAGGTTCTCCCCTCCAGGCGAGATGAGGCCCATTTCCGCTGAGGCGTCTCGAGGCTAATCACACCTAACCTCTGGAACTTCCAAAGGGTCCTTCACACCCTTGCTGCAACTCAAGAAGTTCCCCGACATACCCGTCTCCACTCGAGAGGAAGCACGAGAGTCCCGCCCACATCCAGAGGAGCCCCGTTTCCGCCTCCTAGCTCGAGAGGAGGGATCCTTTCCCTGCGTGGTCGGGAAAGAATTCCCGGCGTTCCCGTCGCATCTCAAGAGGAGGCGCTCTCCACAGGAAAGGCGAGAGGAACTCCAGGGTCGTGCCACCATTCCCAGAGTCCCCCAGATGTCTCAGTCCATTCCAGGGAAACCTGTTTTCCCTGCACTGCCTCGACTTTCAAGCCGAGGATCGACTCACACCACGGTGGCACGTGGGACAGCCCTGTGGGAAAGCCTCGTGGGAAAGCCTCGTGGAAAGCCTCGAGGAAAGCCACAGATCCCTTGATCCACGCGAAGGGAAGCGTGACACTGCTGCTACAGCTCGGGAGGAAAGCGCACGTGCATGCCCCCACTCGAGACGAGGACTGACTCCCTGGGGAGACTCCAGAAGTACCCCAAGATCCATGTCAGCACTGGAGAGGAATCCTCAGGTTCCGGCACCGACTCCACACAAGGTCTTAGGCCCCGGCATCGACGGGAGAGGAATCCCGAGAGGCCCCCGAGCAACTCGCATGGGGACTGGCCTTTCCTGAGGCCACCAGAGCGGGTCCCTGAGGTCCCCGTCGTAAGTCGAGAGCACCTGCCGCAACTCGAGAAAATCCAGGAGGTTCTCCCCTCCAGGCGAGATGAGGCCCATTTCCGCTGAGGCGTCTCGAGGCTAATCACACCTAACCTCTGGAACTTCCAAAGGGTCCTTCACACCCTTGCTGCAACTCAAGAAGTTCCCCGACATACCCGTCTCCACTCGAGAGGAAGCACGAGAGTCCCGCCCACATCCAGAGGAGCCCCGTTTCCGCCTCCTAGCTCGAGAGGAGGGATCCTTTCCCTGCGTGGTCGGGAAAGAATTCCCGGCGTTCCCGTCGCATCTCAAGAGGAGGCGCTCTCCACAGGAAAGGCGAGAGGAACTCCAGGGTCGTGCCACCATTCCCAGAGTCCCCCAGATGTCTCAGTCCATTCCAGGGAAACCTGTTTTCCCTGCACTGCCTCGACTTTCAAGCCGAGGATCGACTCACACCACGGTGGCACGTGGGACAGCCCTGTGGGAAAGCCTCGTGGGAAAGCCTCTGGAAAGCTCGAGGAAAGCCACAGATCCCTTGATCCACGCGAAGGGAAGCGTGACACTGCTGCTACAGCTCGGGAGGAAAGCGCACGTGCATGCCCCCACTCGAGACGAGGACTGACTCCCCTGGGGAGACTCCAGAAGTACCCCAAGATCCATGTCAGCACTGGAGAGGAATCCTCAGGTTCCGGCACCGACTCCACACAAGGTCTTAGGCCCCGGCATCGACGGGAGAGGAATCCCGAGAGGCCCCGAGCAACTCGCATGGGGACTGGCCTTTCCTGAGGCCACCAGAGCGGGTCCCTGAGGTCCCCGTCGTAAGTCGAGAGCACCTGCCGCAACTCGAGAAAATCCAGGAGGTTCTCCCCTCCAGGCGAGATGAGGCCCATTTCCGCTGAGGCGTCTCGAGGCTAATCACACCTAACCTCTGGAACTTCCAAAGGGTCCTTCACACCCTTGCTGCAACTCAAGAAGTTCCCCGACATACCCGTCTCCACTCGAGAGGAAGCACGAGAGTCCCGCCCACATCCAGAGGAGCCCCGTTTCCGCCTCCTAGCTCGAGAGGAGGGATCCTTTCCCTGCGTGGTCGGGAAAGAATTCCCGGCGTTCCCGTCGCATCTCAAGAGGAGGCGCTCTCCACAGGAAAGGCGAGAGGAACTCCAGGGTCGTGCCACCATTCCCAGAGTCCCCCAGATGTCTCAGTCCATTCCAGGGAAACCTGTTTTCCCTGCACTGCCTCGACTTTCAAGCCGAGGATCGACTCACACCACGGTGGCACGTGGGACAGCCCTGTGGGAAAGCCTCGTGGGAAAGCCTCGTGGGAAAGCCTCGAGGAAAGCCACAGATCCCTTGATCCACGCGAAGGGAAGCGTGACACTGCTGCTACAGCTCGGGAGGAAAGCGCACGTGCATGCCCCACTCGAGACGAGGACTGACTCCCCTGGGGAGACTCCAGAAGTACCCCAAGATCCATGTCAGCACTGGAGAGGAATCCTCAGGTTCCGGCACCGACTCCACACAAGGTCTTAGGCCCCGGCATCGACGGGAGAGGAATCCCGAGAGGCCCCGAGCAACTCGCATGGGGACTGGCCTTTCCTGAGGCCACCAGAGCGGGTCCCTGAGGTCCCCGTCGTAAGTCGAGAGCACCTGCCGCAACTCGAGAAAATCCAGGAGGTTCTCCCCTCCAGGCGAGATGAGGCCCATTTCCGCTGAGGCGTCTCGAGGCTAATCACACCTAACCTCTGGAACTTCCAAAGGGTCCTTCACACCCTTGCTGCAACTCAAGAAGTTCCCCGACATACCCGTCTCCACTCGAGAGGAAGCACGAGAGTCCCGCCCACATCCAGAGGAGCCCCGTTTCCGCCTCCTAGCTCGAGAGGAGGGATCCTTTCCCTGCGTGGTCGGGAAAGAATTCCCGGCGTTCCCGTCGCATCTCAAGAGGAGGCGCTCTCCACAGGAAAGGCGAGAGGAACTCCAGGGTCGTGCCACCATTCCCAGAGTCCCCCAGATGTCTCAGTCCATTCCAGGGAAACCTGTTTTCCCTGCACTGCCTCGACTTTCAAGCCGAGGATCGACTCACACCACGGTGGCACGTGGGACAGCCCTGTGGGAAAGCCTCGTGGGAAAGCCTCGAGGGAAAGCCACAGATCCCTTGATCCACGCGAAGGGAAGCGTGACACTGCTGCTACAGCTCGGGAGGAAAGCGCACGTGCATGCCCCACTCGAGACGAGGACTGACTCCCCTGGGGAGACTCCAGAAGTACCCCAAGATCCATGTCAGCACTGGAGAGGAATCCTCAGGTTCCGGCACCGACTCCACACAAGGTCTTAGGCCCCGGCATCGACGGGAGAGGAATCCCGAGAGGCCCCCGAGCAACTCGCATGGGGACTGGCCTTTCCTGAGGCCACCAGAGCGGGTCCCTGAGGTCCCCGTCGTAAGTCGAGAGCACCTGCCGCAACTCGAGAAAATCCAGGAGGTTCTCCCCTCCAGGCGAGATGAGGCCCATTTCCGCTGAGGCGTCTCGAGGCTAATCACACCTAACCTCTGGAACTTCCAAAGGGTCCTTCACACCCTTGCTGCAACTCAAGAAGTTCCCCGACATACCCGTCTCCACTCGAGAGGAAGCACGAGAGTCCCGCCCACATCCAGAGGAGCCCCGTTTCCGCCTCCTAGCTCGAGAGGAGGGATCCTTTCCCTGCGTGGTCGGGAAAGAATTCCCGGCGTTCCCGTCGCATCTCAAGAGGAGGCGCTCTCCACAGGAAAGGCGAGAGGAACTCCAGGGTCGTGCCACCATTCCCAGAGTCCCCCAGATGTCTCAGTCCATTCCAGGGAAACCTGTTTTCCCTGCACTGCCTCGACTTTCAAGCCGAGGATCGACTCACACCACGGTGGCACGTGGGACAGCCCTGTGGGAAAGCCTCGTGGGAAAGCCTCGTGGGAAAGCCTCGAGGAAAGCCACTAGATCCCTTGATCCACGCGAAGGGAAGCGTGACACTGCTGCTACAGCTCGGGAGGAAAGCGCACGTGCATGCCCCCACTCGAGACGAGGACTGACTCCCCTGGGGAGACTCCAGAAGTACCCCAAGATCCATGTCAGCACTGGAGAGGAATCCTCAGGTTCCGGCACCGACTCCACACAAGGTCTTAGGCCCCGGCATCGACGGGAGAGGAATCCCGAGAGGCCCCGAGCAACTCGCATGGGGACTGGCCTTTCCTGAGGCCACCAGAGCGGGTCCCTGAGGTCCCCGTCGTAAGTCGAGAGCACCTGCCGCAACTCGAGAAAATCCAGGAGGTTCTCCCCTCCAGGCGAGATGAGGCCCATTTCCGCTGAGGCGTCTCGAGGCTAATCACACCTAACCTCTGGAACTTCCAAAGGGTCCTTCACACCCTTGCTGCAACTCAAGAAGTTCCCCGACATACCCGTCTCCACTCGAGAGGAAGCACGAGAGTCCCGCCCACATCCAGAGGAGCCCCGTTTCCGCCTCCTAGCTCGAGAGGAGGGATCCTTTCCCTGCGTGGTCGGGAAAGAATTCCCGGCGTTCCCGTCGCATCTCAAGAGGAGGCGCTCTCCACAGGAAAGGCGAGAGGAACTCCAGGGTCGTGCCACCATTCCCAGAGTCCCCCAGATGTCTCAGTCCATTCCAGGGAAACCTGTTTTCCCTGCACTGCCTCGACTTTCAAGCCGAGGATCGACTCACACCACGGTGGCACGTGGGACAGCCCTGTGGGAAAGCCTCGTGGGAAAGCCTCGTGGGAAAGCCTCGAGGGAAAGCCACAGATCCCTTGATCCACGCGAAGGGAAGCGTGACACTGCTGCTACAGCTCGGGAGGAAATGCGCACGTGCATGCCCCCACTCGAGACGAGGACTGACTCCCCTGGGGAGACTCCAGAAGTACCCCAAGATCCATGTCAGCACTGGAGAGGAATCCTCAGGTTCCAGCACCGACTCCACAGCAAGGTCTTAGGCGCTGGCATCTACGGGAGAGGAATCCCGAGAGGCCCCGAGCAACTCGCATGGGGACTGGCCTTTCCTGAGGCCACCAGAGCAGGGTCCCTGAGGTCCCCGTCGTAAGTCGAGAGCACCTGCCGCAACTCGAGAAAATCCAGGAGGTTCTCCCCTCCAGGCGAGATGAGGCCCATTTCCGCTGAGGCGTCTCGAGGCTAATCACATCTAACCTCTGGAACTTCCAAAGGGTCCTTCACACCCTTGCTGCAACTCAAGAAGTTCCCCGACATACCCGTCTCCACTCGAGAGGAAGCACGAGAGTCCCGCCCACATCCAGAGGAGCCCCGTTTCCGCCTCCTAGCTCGAGAGGAGGGATCCTTTCCCTGCGTGGTCGGGAAAGAATTCCCTGGCGTTCCCGTCGCATCTCAAGAGGAGGCGCTCTCCACAGGAAAGGCGAGAGGAACTCCAGGGTCGTGCCACCATTCCCAGAGTCCCCCAGATGTCTCAGTCCATTCCAGGGAAACCTGTTTTCCCTGCACTGCCTCGACTTTCAAGCCGAGGATCGACTCACACCACGGTGGCACGTGGGACAGTCCCTGTGGGAAAGCCTCGTGGGAAAGCCTCGAGGGAAAGCCACAGGATCCCTTGATCCACGCGAAGGGAAGCGTGACACTGCTGCTACAGCTCGGAGGAAAGCGCACGTGCATGCCCCACTCGAGACGAGGACTGACTCCCCTGGGGAGACTCCAGAAGTACCCCAAGATCCATGTCAGCACTGGAGAGGAATCCTCAGGTTCCGGCACCGACTCCACACAAGGTCTTAGGCCCCAGCATCTACGGGAGAGGAATCCCGAGAGGCCCCCGAGCAACTCGCATGGGGACTGGCCTTTCCTGAGGCCACCAGAGCGGGTCCCTGAGGTCCCCTGTCGTAAGTCGAGAGCACCTGCCGCAACTCGAGAAAATCCAGGAGGTTCTCCCCTCCAGGCGAGATGAGGCCCATTTCTGCTGAGGCGTCTCGGAGGCTAATCACATCTAACCTCTGGAACTTCCAAAGGGTCCTTCACACCCTTGCTGCAACTCAAGAAGTTCCCCGACATACCCGTCTCCACTCGAGAGGAAGCACGAGAGTCCCGCCCACATCCAGAGGAGCCCCGTTTCCGCCTCCTAGCTCGAGAGGAGGGATCCTTTCCCTGCGTGGTTCGGGAAAGAATTCCCGGCGTTCCCGTCGCATCTCAAGAGGAGGCGCTCTCCACAGGAAAGGCGAGAGGAACTCCAGGGTCGTGCCACCATTCCCAGAGTCCCCCAGATGTCTCAGTCCATTCCAGGGAAACCTGTTTTCCCTGCACTGCCTCGACTTTCAAGCCGAGGATCGACTCACACCACGGTGGCACGTGGGACAGCCCTGTGGGAAAGCCTCGTGGGAAAGCCTCGTGGGAAAGCCTCGAGGGAAAGCCCCTGATCCCTTGATCCACGCGAAGGGAAGCGTGACACTGCTGCTACAGCTCGGGAGGAAAGCGCACGTGCATGCCCCCACTCGAGACGAGGACTGACTCTCCTGGGGAGACTCCAGAAGTACCCCAAGATCCATGTCAGCACTGGAGAGGAATCCTCAGGTTCCGGCACCGACTCCACACAAGGTCTTAGGCCCCGGCATCGACGGGAGAGGAATCCCGAGAGGCCCCCGAGCAACTCGCATGGTGACTGGCCTTTCCTGAGGCCACCAGAGCGGGTCCCTGAGGTCCCCGTCGTAAGTCGAGAGCACCTGCCGCAACTCGAGAAAATCCAGGAGGTTCTCCCCTCCAGGCGAGATGAGGACCCATTTCCGCTGAGGCTTCTCGAGGCTAATCACACCTAACCTCTGGAACTTCCAAAGGGTCCTTCACACCCTTGCTGCAACTCAAGAAGTTCCCCGACATACCCGTCTCCACTCGAGAGGAAGCACGAGAGTCCCGCCCACATCCAGAGGAGACCCGTTTCTGCCTCCTAGCTCGAGAGGAGGGATCCTTTCCCTGCGTGGTCGGGAAAGAATTCCCGGCGTTCCCGTCGCATCTCAAGAGGAGGCGCTCTCCACAGGAAAGGCGAGAGGAACTCCAGGGTCGTGCCACCATTCCCAGAGTCCCCCAGATGTCTCAGTCCATTACCAGGGAAACCTGTTTTCCCTGCACTGCCTCGACTTTCAAGCCGAGGATCGACTCACAACACGGTGGCACGTGGGACAGCCCAGTGGGTAAACGTCGTGGGAAAGCCTCGTGGCAAAGCCTCGTGGGAAAGCCTCCACGGAAAGCCACAGATTCCCTGGATCCACGCGAAGGGAAGCGTGACACTGCTGCTACAGCTCTGGAGGAAATGCACGTGCATGCATCCACTAGAGACGAGGACTGACTCACCTGGGGAGACTCCAGAAGTACCCCAAGATCCATGTAAGCACTGGAGAGGTATTCTCAGGTTCCGGCACCGACTCCACACAAGGTCTTAAGGCGCCAGCATCGACGGGAGAGGAATCCCGAGAGGCCCCCGAGCAACTCGCATGGTGACTGGCCTTTCCTGAGGCCACCAGAGCGGGTCCCTGAGGACCCCGTCGTTAAGTCCACAGCACCTGCCGCAACTCGAGAAAATTCAGGAGGTTCTCCCCTTCCAGGCGAGATGAGGCCCATTTGTGCTGAGGCGTCTCGAGGACTAATCACACCTAACCTCTGGAACTTCCAAAGGGTCCTTTCACACCCTTGCTGCAACTCAAGAAGTTCCTCGACATACCCGTCTCCACTCGAGAGGAAGCACGAGAGTCCCGCCCACATCCAGAGGAGCCCCGTTTCCGCCTCCATAGCTTCCAGAGGAGGGATCCTTTCCCTAGCGTGGTCGGGTAAGTAATTCCTGGCGTTCCCGTCGCATCTCAAGAGGAGGCGCTCTCCACAGGAAAGGCGAGAGGAACTCCAGGGTCGTGCCACCATTCCCAGAGTCCCCCAGATGTCTCAGTCCATACCAGGGAAACCTGTTTTCCCTGCACTGCCTCGACTTTCAAGCCGAGGATCGACTCACACAACGGTGGCACGTGAGACAGCCCTGTGGGAAAGCCTCGTGGGAAAGCCTCATGGGAAAGCCTCGAGGAAAGCCCTGATCCCTTGATCCACAGCGAAGGGAAGCGTGACACTGCTGCTACAGCTCGGGAAAGCGCACGTGCATGCCCCCACTCGAGACGAGGACTGACTCCCCTGGGGAGACTCCAGAAGTACCCCAAGATCCATGTCAGCACTGGAGAGGAATCCTCAGGTTCCAGCACCGACTCCACACAAGATCTTAGGCCCCGGCATCGACGGGAGAGGAATCCCGAGAGGCCCCCGAGCAACTCGCATGGGGACTGGCCTTTCCTGAGGCCACCAGAGCGGGTCCCTGAGGTCCCCGTCGTAAGTCGAGAGCACCTGCCGCAACTCGAGAAAATCCAGGAGGTTCTCCCCTCCAGGCGAGATGAGGCCCATTTCCGCTGAGGCGTCTCGAGGCTAATCACACCTAACCTCTGGAACTTCCAAAGGGTCCTTCACACCCTTGCTGCAACTCAAGAAGTTCCCCGACATACCCGTCTCCACTCGAGAGGAAGCACGAGAGTCCCGCCCACATCCAGAGGAGCCCCGTTTCCGCCTCCTAGCTCGAGAGGAGGGATCCTTTCCCTGCGTGGTCGGGAAAGAATTCCCGGCGTTCCCGTCGCATCTCAAGAGGAGGCGCTCTCCACAGGAAAGGCGAGAGGAACTCCAGGGTCGTGCCACCATTCGCCAGAGTCCCCCAGATGTCTCAGTCCATTCCAGGGAAACCTGTTTTCCCTGCACTGCCTCGACTTTCAAGCCGAGGATCGACTCACACCACGGTGGCACGTGGGACAGTCCTGTGGGAAAGCCTCAAAGCTCGGGAAAGCCCCTGATGCCCTTGATCCACGCGAAGGGAAGCGTGACACTGCTGCTACAGCTCGGGAGGAAAGCGCACGTGCATGCCCCCACTCGAGACGAGGACTGACTCCCCTGGGGAGACTCCAGAAGTACCCCAAGATCCATGTCAGCACTGGAGAGGAATCCACAGGTTCCGGCACCGACTCCACTCAAGGTCTTAGGCCCCGGCATCGAGGGGAGAGGAATCCCGAGAGGCCCCCGAGCAACTCGCATGGGGACTGGCCTCTCCTGAGGCAACCAGAGCGGGTCTCTGAGGTCCCCATCGTAAGTCGAAAGCACCTGCCGCAACTAGAGAAAATCCAGGAGGTTCTCCCCTCCAGGCGAGATGAGGCCCATTTCCGCTGAGGCGTCTCAAGGCTAATCACATCTAACGTCTGGATCTTCCAAAGGGTCCTTCACACCCTTGCTGCAACTCAAGAAGTTCCCCGACATACCCGTCTCCACTCGAGAGGAAGCACGAGAGTCCCGCCCACATCCAGAGGAGCCCCGTTTCCGCCTCCTAGCTCGAGAGGAGGGATCCTTTCCCTGCGTGGTCGGGAAAGAATTCCCAGCGTTCCCGTCGCATTCTCAAGAGGAGGCGCTCTCCACAGGAAAGGCGAGAGGAACTCCAGGGTCGTGCCACCATTCCCAGAGTGCCCCAGATGTCTCAGTCCATTCCAGGGAAACCTGTTTTCCCTGCACTGCCTCGACTTTCAAGCCGAGGATCGACTCACACCACGGTGGCACGTGGGACAGCCCTGTGGGAAAGCCTCGTGGGAAAGACTCGGGGAAAGCCTCGAGGGAAAGCCGCAGATCCCTTGTTCGACTCGAAGGGAAGCTTGACACTGCTGCTACAGCTCGGGAGGAAAGCGCACGTGCATGCCCCCACTCGAGACGAGGACTGACTCCCCTGGGGAGACTACCAGAAGTAGCCCAAGATCCATGTCAGCACTGGAGAGGAATCCTCACGTTCCGGCACCGACTCCAAGCAAGGTCTTAGGCCCCGGCATCGACGGGAGAGGAATCCCGAGAGGCCCCCGAGCACCTCGCATGGGGACTGGCCTTTCCTGAGGCCACCAGAGAGGGTCCCTGAGGTCCCCGTCGTAAGTCGAGAGCACCTGCCGCAACTCGAGAAAATCCAGGAGGTTCTCCCCTCCAGGCGAGATGAGGCCCATTTCCGCCTAGGCGTCTCGAGGCTAATCACACCTAAGCTCTGGAACTTCGAAAGGGTCCTTCACACCCTTGCTGCAACTCAAGAAGTTCCCCGACATACCCGTCTCCACTCGAGAGGAAGCACGAGAGTCCCGCCCACATCCAGAGGAGCCCCGTTTCCGCCTCCTAGCTCGAGAGGAGGGATCCTTTCCCTGCGGGTCGGGAAAGAATTCCCGGCGTTCCCGTCGCATCTCAAGAGGAGGCGCTCTCCACAGGAAAGGCGAGAGGAACTCCAGGATCGAGGCACATTCCCAGAATCCCCCAGATGTCTCAGTCCATTCCAGGGAAACCTGTTTTCCCTGCACTGTTTCGACTTTCAAGCCGAGGATCGACTCACAACACGGTGGCACGTGGGACAGTCCTTTGGGAAAGTCTCGTGGGAAATCCTCGTGGGAAAGCCTCGAAGGAAAGCCACAGATCCCTTGATCCATGCGAAGGAAAGCTGTGACACTGCTGCTACAGCTCGGGAGGAAAGCGCACTTGGATGCCCCCACTCGAGACGAGGACTGAGTCCCCTGGGGAGACTCCAGAAGTACCCCAAGATCCATGTCAGCACTGGAGAGGAATCCACAGGTTTCGACACCGACTCCACACATGGTCTTAAGCCCCAGCATCGACGGGAGAGGATCCCGAGAGGCCCCTGAGCAACTCGCATGGGGATTGGCCTTTCCTGAGGCCACCAGAGCAGGTCCCTGAGGTCCCCGTCGTAAGTCGAGAGCACCTGCCGCAACTCGAGAAAATCCAGGAGGTTCTCCCCTCCAGGCGAGATGAGGCCCATTTCCGCTGAGGCGTCTCGAGGCTAATCACACCTAACTTCTGGAACTTCCAACGGGTCCTTCACACCCTTGCTGCAACTCTAAAAGTTCCCCGACATACCCGTCTCCACTCGAGAGGAAGCACGAGAGTCCCGCCCACATCCAGAGGAGCCCCGTTTCCGCCTCCTTGCTCGAGAGACGGGTTCCTTTCCCTGCGTTTTCGGGAAAGAATTCCCGGCGTTCCTGTCGCATCTTAAGAGGAGGCACTCTCCACAGGAAAGGTGAGAGGAACTCCAGGGTCGTGCCACCATTCCCAGAGTCCTCCAGATGTCTCAGTCCATTCCAGGGAAACCTGTTTTCCCTGCACTGTTTCGACTTTCAAGCCGAGGATCGACTCACACCACGGTGGCACGTGGGACAGCCCTGTGGGAAAGCCTCGAGGGAAAGCCACAGATCCCTTTATCCACGGGAAGGGAAGCGCGACACTGCTGCTACAGCTCGGGAGGAAAGCGCACGTGCATGCCCCCTCTCGAGACGAGGACTGACTCCCTTGGGCAGACTCCAGAAGTACCCCAAGATCCATGTCAGCACTGGAGAGGAATGCTCAGGTTACGGCACCGATTCCACACAAGATCTAGGGCCCCGGCATCGATGGGAGAGGAATCCCGAGAGGCCCCCGAGCAACTCGCATGGGGACTGGACTTTCCTGAGGCCACCAGAGCGGGTCCCTGAGGTCCCCGTCGTAAGTCGAGAGCACCTGCCGCAACTCGAGAAAATCCAGGAGGTTCTCCCCTCCAGGCGAAATGAGGCCCATTTCCGCTGAGGCGTCTCGAGGCTAATCACATCTAACATCTGGAACTTCCAAAGGGTCCTTCACACCCTTGCTGCAACTCAAGAAGTTCTCTGACATACCCGTCTCCACTCGAGAGGAAGCACGAGAGTCCCGCCCACATCCAGAGGAGCCCCGTTTCCGCCTCCTAGCTCGAGAGGAGGGATCCTTTTCCTGCGTGGTGGGGAAAGAATTCCCCGCGTTCCCGTCGCATCTCAAGTGGAGGCGCTTGCCAGGGTCCAGCCCCGGTGGATCCAGGGAATTCGAAGGGTGGACGGCGTTGGCGTGGAAAGACTTGTTTGTTTATTAATGTAAGATTAGGTTAAGAAACTATAGTGTAATAAGAAGATTAAGTGGAGGAAGAGGGCTGAATAGCTTGGTTTTCACGGAAGGCCATTAAAATTCCAGACAAGGAATTTGCACCATCTACGTTTGGCCACCGGCGCCCGCTTGAATATCTAAGGGTGCCTCGCCTTAAGCTCCCTTTCGTGCGGGTCTTAAGCAGCCGGGGCAAGTAAGTAGACCTGGCGAGCCTCCGCGCCCCAGATGGAGATTCAGCCTGAAGTTAAAGTAAAGAGCAGAGAGAGGGAAGGGGAGAGAAGAAGAGAGAGAGAGAGACATGGGGGGATCCAGAGTCCCAAGAAACTAGGCCGAGAGACTAGTTCGAGAAACTGGTCCAATCCTTTATTGTTCAGAAGGCCTTTTATACTTTTGATAAAACATGGAGATCAATGGGTAACACAGAATTATGTAGCGTTCGCAGCGCAGACTCTTTCTATACATCATTTTGTATACAAAAGGTCTCTGGTGATTTACATTATCTTCTGGCCAAGAGGCTTGTTAACACTTTTTAGCTCTCTTCCTTAATGAATGTTAATTTTGTTTCCCCTGAAGTGTTTTTTTTAATCTGCATCTCCTTAAAGCATTAAAGTTACATCTCTATAGAACAAAGGTGCAGTGCGATAGAACAAAGGTGCAGTGGGATATAACAAAGAAGGTACTTAACTCGAGGATCTAATGTTGCTAATACTAGGTCTACTACTTGTTTTTCTATATACCAACTATATCTAAAAATAAAGGATATGAAAATTTGGCAGCAAACATTGACTCAACAAATGAAACTTATAATCAGTCCTATTCTAAAGATTTTGACTCCTCGGAAGCCCCTACATTCCTAGGATGTTTTAAGCTTCCTGTGCCTCCTGCGGTCAGGAGGCCTCAAACAAACACACTTGCAGAGTCCTGCAGGCAGGCTAGAAAGCCATCGGAGGGGTTTTTTGGATTGAAACACTCTTTCAAATGCAGAAGACTAAAGCCCTGAATTGACTTTTTCCAGAAAATGTCAGAAGAGTGGAAAAGCAGAGCACAAAAGCCGGCAGATTTTTGTTGGGGTACATGCTTAGGAATTTCCAGAGGGGCCCCTGAAGTCTGAGCACGCCTTGCGTATGTCAGCTTCCTTCCTCATGACCTTGTCACGGGCGGGATTCCTCACAAAGGCTTCCGGCAGGCGCTCTCCACAGGAAAGGCGAGAGGAACTCCAGGGTCGTGCCACCATTCCCAGAGTCCCCCAGATGTCTCAGTCCATTCCAGGGAAACCTGTTTTCCCTGCACTGCCTCGACTTTCAACCCAAGGATCGACTCACACCACGGTGGCACGTGGGACAGCCCTGTGGGAAAGCCTCGTGGGAAAGCCTCCTGGGAAAGCCTCGAGGGAAAGCTACAGATCCGTTGATCCACGCAAAGGGAAGCGCGACACTGCTGCTACAGCTCGGGAGGAAAGCGCACGTGCATGCCCCGACTCGAGACGCGGACTGACTTCCCTGGGGAGACTCCAGAAGTACCCCAAGATCCATGTCAGGGCTGGAGAGGAATCCTCAGGTTCCGGCATCGACTACACACAAGGTCTTAGGCCCCGGCATCGACGGGAGAGGAATCCCGAGAGGCCCCCGAGCAATTCGCATGGGGACTGGCATTTCCTGAGGCCACCAGGGCGGTCCCTGAGGTCCCCGTCTTAAGTCCACAGTACCTGCCGCAACTCGAGAAAATCCAGGAGGTTCTCCCCTTCAGGCGAGATGAGGCCCATTTCCCCTGAGGCGTCTCGATGCTAATCACACCTAACCTCTGGAACTTCCAAAGGGTCCTTAACACCCTTGCTGCAACACAAGAAGTTCCTCGACATACCCGTTTCCAATCGAGAGGAAGCACGAGAGTCCCACCCACATCCAGAGGAGCCCCGTTTCCGCTTCATAGTTCCAGAGGAGGGATTCTTTTCCTGTGTGGTCGAGAAAGAATTCCCGGCGATCCCGTCGCATCTCAAGTGGAGGCGCTCACCACAGGAAAGGCGAGAGGAACTCCTGGGTCGTGCCACTATTCCCAGAGTCCCCCAGATGCTCAGTCCATAACAGGGAAACCAGTTTTCCCAGCACTGCCTCGACTTTCAAGCCGAGGATCGACTCACACCACGGTGGTACGTGGGACAGCCCAGTGGGAAAACGTCGTGGGAAAGCCTCGTGGGAAAGCCTCGTGGGAAAGCCTCCAAGGAAAGCCACAGATTCCTGGATCCACGCGAAGGGAAGAGTGACACTGCTGCTACAGCTCTGGAGGAAATTGCACATGCATGCCCCCAATAGATATGAGGACTGACTCACCTGGGAGACTCCAGAAGTACCCCAAGATCCATGTAAGCACTGGAGAGGAATCCTCAGGTTCCGGCACCGACTCCACACAAGGTCTTAGGCGACTGCATCTACGGGAGAGGAATCCCGAGAGGCCCCCGAGCAACTCGCATGGCGTCTGGCCTTTCCTGAGGCCACCAGAGAGGGTCCCTGATGTCCCCGTCATAACTCGAGAGCACCTGCCACAACTCGAGAAAATCCAGGAGGTTCTCCCCTCCAGGCGAGATGAGGCCCATTTCCGCTGAGGGGTCTCGAGGCTAATCACACCTAACCTCTGGAACTTCCAAAGGGTCCTTCACACCCTTGCTGCAACTCAAGAAGTTCCCCGACATATCCGTCTCCACTCGAGAGGAAGCACGAGAGTCCCGCCCACATCCAGAGGAGTCCCGTTTCCGCCTCCTAGCTCGAGAGGAGGGATCCTTTCCCTGCGTGGTCGGGAAAGAATTCCCGGGGTTCCCGTCGCATCTCAAGAGGAGGCGCTCTCCACAGGAAAGGCGAGAGGAACTCCTGGGTTGTGCCACCATTCCCAGAGTCCCCCAGATGTCTCAGTCCATTCCAGGGAAACCTGTTTTCCCTGCACTGCCTCGACTTTCAAGCCGAGAATCGACTCACACCACGGTGGCACGTGGGACAGCCCTGTGGGAAAGCCTCGTGGGAAAGCCTCGTGGGAAAGCCTCGGGGGAAAGCCACAGATCCCTTGATCCACGCGAAGGGAAGCGTGACACTGCTGCTTCAGCTCGGGAGCAAATCTCACGTGGATGCGCCAACTCGAGACGAGGACTGAGTCCCCTGGGTAGGCTCCAGAAGTTCCCCAAGATCCATGTCAGCACTGGAGAGTAATCCTCAGGTTCCGACACCGATTCCACACATGGTCTTAAGCCCCGGCATCGACGGGAGAGGAATCCCGAGAGGCCCCTGAGCAACTCGCATGGGGATTGGCCTTTCCTGAGGCCACCAGAGCAGGTCCCTGAGGTCCCCGTCGTAAGTTGAGAGCACCTGCCACAACTCGAGAAAATCCAGGAGGTTCTCCCCTCCAGGGGAGATGAGGCCCATTTCCGCTGAGGCGTCTAGAGGCTAATCACACCTAACTTCTGGAACTTCCAAAGGGTCCTTCACACCCTTGCTACAACTCAAGAAGTTCCCCGGCATACCCGACTCCACTCAGGATGAAGCACGAGAGTCCCGCCCACATCCAGAGGAGACCCGTTTCGGCCTCCTTGCTCGAGAGACGGGTTCCTTTCCCTGCGTGGTCGGGAAAGAATTCTCCGGCGTTCCTGTCGCATCTCAAGAGGAGGCACTCTCCACAGGAAAGGCGTGAGGAACTCCAGGGTTGTGCCACCATTCCCAGAGTCCTCCAGATATCTCAGTCCATTCCAGGGAAACCTGTTTTCCCTGCACTGTTTCGACTTTCAAGCAGAGGATCGACTCACACCACGTTGCCACGTGGGACAGCCCTGTGGGAAAGCCTCGTGGGAAAGCCTCGTGGGAAAGCCTCGAGGGAAAGCCACAGATCCCTTGATCCACGCGAAGGGAAGCGTTACAATGCTGCTACAGCTCGAGAGTAAAGCGCACTTGTATGCCCCCACTCGAGACGAGGACTGACTCCACTGGGGAGAGTCCAGAAGTTCCCCAAGATCCTTTTCAGCACTGGAGAGGAATCCTCAGGTTACGGAACCGACTCCACACAATGTCTTAGGCCCCGGCATCGACGGGAGAGGGATCCCGAGAGGTCCCCGAGCAACTCCCATGGGGACTGGCATTTCCAGAGGCCTCCAGAGCGGGTCCCTGAGGACAACGTCTCAAGTCGAGAGCACCTGCCGCAACTCGAGAAAATCCAGGAGGTTCTCCCCTCCAGGCGAGATGAGGCCCATTTCCGCTGAGGCGTCTCGAGGCTAATCACACCTAAACTCTGGAACTTCCAAAGGGTCCTTCACACCCTTGTTGCAAATCAAGAAGTTCCCCAACATACCTGACTCCACTCGAGAGGAAGCACGAGAGTCCCGCCCACATCCAGAGGAGCCCCGTTTCTGCCTGATAGATCCAGAGGAGGGATCCTTTCCCTGCGTGGTCGGGAAAGAATTCCCGGCGTTCCCGGCGCATTTCAAGAGGAGGCGCTCTCCACAGGAAAGGCGAGAGGAACTCCAGGGTCGTGCCACCATTCCCAGAATCCCCCACATGTCTCAGTCCATTCCAGGGAAACCTGTTTTCCCTGCACTGCCTCGACTTTCAAGCCGAGGATCGACTCAAACCACGGTGGCACGTGGGACAGCCCTGTGGGAAAGCCTCGTGGGAAAGCCTCGTAGGAAAGCCTCGAGGGAAAGCCACAGATCCCTTGATCCACACGAAGGGAAGCGCGACACAGCTGCTCCAGCTCGGGAGGAAATCGCACGAGCATGCCCCCACTCGAGACGAGGACTGACTTCCCTGGGGAGACTCCAGAAGTACCCCAAGATCCATGTCAGGGCTGGAGAGGAATCCTCAGGATCCGGCATCGACTACACACAAGGTCTTAGGCCCCGGCATCGACGGGAGAGGAATCCCGAGAGGCCCCCGAGCAATTCGCATGGGGACTGGCATTTCCTGAGGCCACCAGGGCGGTCCCTGAGGTCCCCGTCTTAAGTCCACAGTACCTGCCGCAACTCGAGAAAATCCAGGAGGTTCTCCCCTTCAGGCGAGATGAGGCCCATTTCCCCTGAGGCGTCTCGATGCTAATCACACCTAACCTCTGGAACTTCCAAAGGGTCCTTAACACCCTTGCTGCAACACAAGAAGTTCCTCGACATACCCGTTTCCAATCGAGAGGAAGCACGAGAGTCCCACCCACATCCAGAGGAGCCCCGTTTCCGCTTCATAGTTCCAGAGGAGGGATTCATTTCCTGTGTGGTCGAGAAAGAATTCCCGGCGATCCCGTCGCATCTCAAGTGGAGGCGCTCACCACAGAAAGGCGAGAGGAACTCCTGGGTCGTGCCACTATTCCCAGAGTCCCCCAGATGCTCAGTCCATAACAGGGAAACCAGTTTTCCCAGCACTGCCTCGACATTCAAGCCGAGGATCGACTCACACCACGGTGGACGTGGACGTGGGGACAGCCTCGTGGGAAAGCCTCGTGGGAAAGCCACAGATCCCTTGATCCACGCGAAGGGAAGCGTGACACTGCTGCTACAGCTCGGGAGGAAAGCGCACGTGCCTGCCCCCACTCGAGACGAGGACTGACTTCCCTGGGGAGACTCCAGAAGTACTTCCAAGATCCATGTCAGCACTGGAGAGGAATCCTCACGTTCCGGCAACGACTCCACAAAAGGTCTTAGGCCCCTTCATCGACGGGAGAGGAATCCCGAGAGGCCCCGGAGCAACTCGCATGGGGACTGGCCTTTCCTGAGGCCACCAGAGCGGGTCCCTGAGGTCCCCGTCGTAATTCGAGAGCACCTGCCGCAACTCGAGAAAATCCAGGAGGTTCTCCCCTCCAGGTGTGATGAGGCCCATTTCTGCTGAGGCGTCTCGAGGCTAATCACACCTAACCTCTGGAACTTCCAAAGGTTCTTTCACACCCTTGCTGCAACTCAAGAAGTTCCCCGACATACCCGGTCTCCACTCGAGAGGAAGCACGAGAGTACCCGCAACATCCAGAGGAGTCCCCGTTTCCGCCTCATAGCTCGAGAGGAGGGATCCTTTCCCTGCGTGTTCGGGAAAGAATTCCCGGCGTTCTCCGTCGCATCTCAAGAGGAGGTCGCTCTCCACAGGAAAGGCGAGCGGAACTCCAGGGTGTGCCACCAATTCCTGATAGTCCCCCAGATGTCTCAGTCCATTCCAGGGAAACCTGTATTCCCTGCACTGCCTCGAGTTTCAAGCCGAGGATCGACTCACACCACGTTGGCACGTGGGACAGCCCTGTGGGAAAGCCTCGTGGGAAAGCCTTGTGGGAAAAGACTCGAGGAAAAGCCACTGATTCCTTGATCCACTCGACGGGAAACATGACACTGCTGCCTCATCTCGGAGGAAAGCGCACTTGCATGCCCCCAAACGAGACGAGGACTGACTCCCCTAGGGGAGACTCCAGAAAGTACCCCAAGATCCATGTCAGCACTGGAGAGGAATGCTCAGGTTCCGGCACCGACTCTACACAAGGTCTTAGGCCCCGGCATCGACGGGAGAGGAGGCCCTAGAGGCCCCCGAATTACTCGCATGGGGACTGGCCTTTCCTGAGGCCACCAGAGCGGGTCCCTGATGTCCCCGTCGTAAGTCGAGAGCACCTGTCCGCAACTCGAGAAAATCCAAGGAGGTTCGCCCCTCCAGGCGAGATGAGGCCCATTTCCGCTGAGGCGCCACGAGGCTAATCACACCTAACCTCTGGAACTTCCAAAGGGTCCTTCACACCCTTGCTGCTAACTCAACAAGTTCCCCGATATACCCGTCTCCACTCGAGAGGAAGTATGAGAGTCCCGCCCACATCCAGAGGAGCCCCGTTTCCGCCTCCTAGCTCGAGAGGAGGGATCCTTTCCCTGCGTGGTCGGGAAAGAATTCCCGGCGTTCCCGTCGCATCTCAAGAGGAGGCGCTCTCCACAGGATAGGCGAGAGGAACTCCAGGGTCGTGCCACCATTCCCAGAGTCCCCCAGATGTCTCAGTCCATTCCAGGGATACTGTTTTCCCTGCACTGTCTCGACTTTCAAGCCGAGGGTCGATTCACAGCACGGTGGCACGTGGGACAGCCTTGTGGGAAAGCCTCATGGGAAAGCCTCGTGGGGAAAGCCTCTAGGGAAAGCAACAGATCTCTTGATCCACGCGAAGGGAAGCGTGACACTGCTGCTACAGCTCGGGAGGAAAGCGCACGTCCCTGCCCCCACTCGAGACGAGGACTGACTCCCCTGGGAGACTCCAGAAGTAACCCAGGATCCATGTCTGCCACTGGAGAGGAATGCTCAGGTTCCG
>NW_017214581.1:0-14581 GCF_001704415.2 Capra hircus
CTTCCTCCCGAGCGGTAGCAGCAGTGTCACGCCTCCCTTCTCGTGGATCAAGGAATCTGTGGCTTCCCTGGAGTCTTTCCCATGAGGCTTTCCCACAAGGCTATTCCACTTGCCACCATGGTGTGAGTCGATCCTCGGCGTGAAAGTCGAACCAGTGCAGGGAAAACAGGAACCTCCTTCCCCACAGTAGGGGATACACTGTCCCCTTGGCGGGTATCTCCAGGGCACTCCGCGCTGGGGGGTTGCCCGCGGAGGTGCGGGCCTCAGGCTCCACGTGAGAAAAGCCCCAAATGGCATTAGCTGCCAGTCCAGACGCTGGCCCCTCAGGTCTCTGGCCGGAGCCTTGGGCTCCAGGCAACTCAAAGCCCTCGGGGGTGGCACTCTGGGACTGCTGTAGGGAAAGGATGCCAAGAGCCCACGGAGGAGTTGGGGAGGGGGCATGGGGGAAACGGAGGCGAGGACAGCGAGGGATCTAGGTGGAGGCGCTGGAGAGAGCGTCTGGTGTCCCGGAATGCCTCGGAGGAGCCAGCGGGGGACAGTCGAGGACCAGGGACCTGTGGAATGTGAAAAGGCGGGAAATCTCAGAGCAAGGCAGGCTGGGAAAGGGGGCGTTGGTGGCCAATTCAAAGGGACCTAGGGGCGTTTCCTGGGCGGTGAGTTCCCTTGGCACTGCTGAGGGCCCCTGATTGATCCACTCGGGGTTGAACCCACCCCCCGCTGCGAGGGAGGGCCACAAACCAAAGCCCCCGAACTGCCCGCCCACCCCAACGGGGATCTTGGCGGTCCAGGGCACAGCCGTGCCCGGGAAAAGCCCACTCGCTCCACGGGACTCCGTCCAGGGTCTCTGCTTGGAAAGAGGCCAGGGGCGGCCCCCTCCATCTACCCACCCAAACCCTATTGACGTCAATGGTGGCGGAGACGCCTCCCGTTCTCCAGAGTCCTGAGCTGCTGGGTCCCCGCCCACTCGGCCAGCAGTCTGCAGCGTGCCCGTGTGCCTCTCCCACCATGGCTTCGTCCGGCTCCTCCAGCACCTCAAGCGGTACGTTTGCCCTCGGTCCCTGTGGTCGGATCACATCTCAGGGGATTTGCGGGTGGCCTGGGCAAGGGCTCTCGGCCAATGTGTTGACCCCCCTCCCACCCGAGAACGGCTGGGACCCATCGGCCAGGCCCGGGGTTCCGAGGCGTCAGGTGTGCCCAAATTCGGAGGGCGTGGCATCGTTCGTTCATCTTGCTCCTTTGGCACACACATGGCTTCTCCGTTCTCTTTTCTGGGAAGACAGTGTTGTTTCAGGGGGCGTGCTGCGGGGGGCGGGGGCCGGGGTTGGGGGTGGTGGGAGCGGGTGCTTTGCTGGGATGAGGCCCTTTATCCTCACATCTTCATGTGGGAATGGGAGTCGGGGAGCTCTGTGGCCTTGCTGCCTTCAGTGGCTTCCTCTGCACAGGGGCCTAGTGGCTTCTGCCTTTTGTCAGGCGTTACGGGGTTTGGGCGTCGCTTTGGTGGCCTTGGCCTTTGCCTTGGCCTGGGCCTTGGCCTTGCCCTTGGCGTTGCCTGTTGCCCTTGCCTTGGTCTTGGGCTTGGCCTTGCCCTGCCCTTGAACTTGAACTTGACCTTGAACTTGACCTTGACCTTGAACTTCGAACTTGGCTTGACCTTGAACTTGAACTTGACCTTGAACCTTGAACTTGAACTTGAACTTGGAACTTGACCTTGAACTTCAACTTGAACTTGAACTTGAACTTGAACTTCAACTTGAACTTGAACTTGACCTTGAACTTGAACTTGAACTTGAACTTGAACTTGACCTTGAACTTGAACTTGAACTTGACCTTGAACTTGAACTTCAACTTGAACTTGAACTTGAACTTGAACTTGTCTCTGACCTTGAACTTGAACTTGAACCTTGACCTTGAACTTGACACTTTGAACTTGAACTTACTTGACCTTGACCTTGACCTTGGACTTGACCCTGAACTTGACCTTGCCTTGAACTTGAAGTTGACCTTTGAACTTGAACTTAAACTTCACCTTGATCTTGAGCTTGAACTTGAACTTGAACTTGACCTTGAACTTGACCTTGACCTTGAACTTGAACTTGACCTTGACCTTGACCAACAACGGGAGACCTCGAGATTTGCTCAGAGCACCGGAGGTCCAGAAGCAGGGCCCTGTATCTCCCCTTCCCTTTGTGATCATTGCAAAGACATTCCTAGCTGATAGCGGGAGTGCCCCTGAAGAAGCAAGCAGTGGGAGTGTGTTTGACACGACTGTGTGCCTTCCTGGCCTCAGCTCCACAAGGGGCCTTTCCTCTCGAAGTAGGCCCCATGTCCCCTTGGGGAGGGTGTCATGCCTCTTTTCTCCTCACTGCCAAAGGGTGGAGCCAAGCTCGCTCTGTCAGAGGTACAAAAACAGCAATTGAATGGATTTTCAAGCTCTTGCTAGGCTGCACCCTTTCAGGGCCCACTTTACTGAAACAGGTGCTCTGTGGCCCCTGGTTGGGTATGCAGGTTCACAAACAGGGTGAGATCCTGTCCAAGCCAAGAATTTTCCTGAAAGACCTAGGCTCACTAGAGCTCTCCTCCAGAGCAAAGGGGATAGAGGAGATGTATGGAGGAGTCTTTGCCTTTCCCTGTGAGTGTGGGGCTAGTCCCTACGGCCCCAAGCTCAGGGATAACTGCCTCTAAGAAAGGAATGGCAAGAAGCGCTATTCTTGGAGGTTGGGACAGGGAGTTCGCAGCATGTGGGGAAAGAAAGACTTCTTCGGGGAAGAAGAGGCAACCACCGGGGGTGTGTTTGCAAGCCTCTATTTGGAAGGAACAGGTTTGCTTATACAACTCAAGACCTCCAGATCTGCTCAGAGGACTGAAGTTCCAGAGACAGGGCCATGTATCTCCCCTTCCCTTTGAGATCCTTGCAAAGACATTCCTAGCAGATCGTGGGAGTGCCCATGAAGAAGCAAGCAGCGGGAGTGTGCTTGACATCACTGGCTGCCTACCTGGGCTCAGCTCCTCAAGGGGCCTTTCTCTCCTGGTAGGCCCTATGTCCCCTTTGGGAGAGGGTGGTGCCCTCTTCCCTCCACACTGCCAAAGGGTGGAGGTGGAGCAAACTCGTTCTCTCCGAGGTAAAAAAAAAAAGACAAATTGGATGGATTTTTAAGCTCTTGCTATGCTGCACCCCTCCAGGACCCACTCGAGCAAAACAGGTGCCTGTGGCCCCTAGGTCGGGTATGCAGGTTCACACACCGGGTGGGATCCCGTCAAAGCCAAGAATTTTCCTGACAGACCTAGGCTCACTAGAGCTCTCCTCCAGAGGAAAGGGGACAGAAAAGACGTGTGTGTGGAGGTGGCTCTGCCTTTCCAGGTCCCAATCTCAGGGATAACTGCCCCTAAGAAAGGAACTGCTGCTGCTGCTGCTGCTAAGTTGCTTCAGTCGTGTTCGACTCTGTGCGACGCCATAGACGGTAGCCCACTAGGCTCCCCCGTCCCTGGGATTCTCCAGGCAAGAACAGTAAGTGGGTTGCCATTGCCTTCTCCAATGCATGAAAGTGAAAATGAAAGTGCAGTCGCTCAGTCGTGTCCGACCCTCAGCGACCCCACGGACTGCAGCCTACCAGGCTTCTCCGTCCATAGGATTTTCTGAAAGGAACTGCAAGAAGCGCTTTTCCAGGAGGCTGGGAAAGGGTGTTCGCAGGATGTGGGGAAAGAGAGCCTCCTTCGGGGAAGAATAGGCGGCCACTTGTTTTGTGTTGCAAACCTCTATTTGGAAGGAACAGGTTAGCTTATACAAAGGGAGACCTCCAGATCTGCTCAGAGGACCAAAGTTGCAGAGGCAGGTCGGTGTATTTTCCCTTCACTTTGCGATCCTTGCAAAGACATTCCTTGCTGATAGATGATTCAGCAAGGGCCTTTGAGACTGTTGTTTTCTTTCCTAGGTTCAAAGATTCCTTCAGTTCCTAATATAGATATCCTAGAAATTATCTGACCATCCGTGAAAATCTGATATGTCCTGGTCAAATGCTGTCAGTTATAATTCCAGTTATCATATTAAAGCATTTCAAGTCGCAGCAGTGACCAGATTACATTGTCAATTTCTATTTAATCAGGTTTTAACCATGTCCTCTATGGTTTCACACTGATGCCTTTGCAGAAATACTGCTACTTCAAGATATATGGAATATACTTTTTTTAAGCTTACCGATAATTTGTTTGTTTGTTTGTTTGTTTGTCTTCTGGTAAGCTGGTACCAGATGGAATTTAGTCTCCTCTCTAGGTTAAGAGAACAAAGTTTTCTTAGAATGCAATTTTTGATAACAGACTATGGATTTCTTTACCTTTCATTGATTTATAATTGTTTTCATCATCTGTTTTTTTACTTCGGTAAAGTAAATAAGCCTTATTTAAGATTTTGGTACATGTAGGATGGACTAAGCTTTCCCCACTCTTGCAAGTTCCCTTAACCCTTCAGATTCTTCTCGTGGGACCAAGATCTCACTTTCCTCCAGAGGGACAATCCAAGCTTTTTATTAGTTGATCTGCCCCTGACATCAGAGTCCATTTGAGCACGAGTTGGCCTATAATTTAGGCATGAAACTATGACTACATAAAGAAAAGGTGACTTTATGATTCAGGGATGGCCATGATATGCCTTGCACTTCAGAGAAAATGGGTTAAAATGATTTTTTTTTCTTCAAAACTGCACAGCCAGTTCTTTCAGCATATGCAATTGAAAACATCTAGTCATTAGGTCAGTTTTCATTCCAATCCCAAAGAAAGGCAATGACAAAGAATATTCAAGCTGCTGCACAATTGCACTCATCTCACACACTAGTAAAGTAATGCTCAAAATTCTCCAAGTTCACATGAACTGTGAACTTCCAAATGTTCAAGAGGGATTTAAAACATGCAGAGAAACCAGAGATCAAACTGCCAACATCCACTGGATCATTGAAAAAGCAAGAGAGTTCCAGAAAAAAAGACATCTATTTCTGCTTTATTGACTATGCCAAAGCCTTTGACTGTGTGGATCACAATAAACTGGGGAAAATTCTGAAAGAGATGGAATACCAGACCACCTGACCTGTCTCTTGAGAAACCTGTATGCAGGTCAGGAAGAAACAGTTCGAACTGGACATGGAACAACAGACTGGTTCTAAATAGGAAAAGGAATATGTCAAGGCAGTGTATTGTCACCCTGCTTATTTAACTTATATGCAGAGTACATCATGAGAAACACTGGGCTGGAGGAAGCACACGCTGGAATCCAGATTGCTGGGAGAAATATCAAGAATCTCAGATATGCAGATGACACCACCCTTATGGCAGAAAGTGAAGAAGAACTAAAGAGTCTCCTGATGAAAGTGAAAGAGGAGAGTGAAAAAGTTAGCTTAAAGCTCAGCATTCAGAAAACTAAAATCATTGCATCCAGTCTCATCACTTCATGGCAAATAGATGGGAAAACATTGGAAACAGCAGCAGACTATTTTGGGGGGCTTGGAAATCACTGCAGGTGATGTCTGCCTCCATGAACTTAAAACGTATTTATGACTTGGAAGAAAAGTGATGACCAAACTAGACAGCATATTAAAAAGCCGAGACGTTGCTTTGCCAACAAAGATCCATCCAGTCAAGGCTATGGTTTTTCCATATGTCATGGATGGATATGAAAGATGTACTATAAAGAAAGTGACAGCTGAAAATTGGATGCTTTTGAACTGTGGTGTTGGAGAAGATGCTTGTAGGTCGCTTAGACTACAAGGAGACGCAACCACTCCATCCTAAAGGAAATCAGGTCTGAATATACATTGGAAGGACTAATACTGAACCTGAAACTCCAATACTTTGGCCACTTGATGTGAAGAGCTGACTCACTTGGAAGTTGCTTTGATTTGCCTGTGAGTGTGGGAGCCCTCCCTGGGCAAAGGGCCTCAGGGGTCATTGCCACTGAATCACGACCTCCAAGCAAGCGCATTCCAGCTGTGTGACATTCAGGAAGCAGGAGACTGGGAAAACTATCTTCCTTAGAGGAAGGAAAGTCATCCACAGAGAGTGTGTTTTCAGGCCTCTCTTTGCAGCAAGTGTTTTGCTTCTCAGACATCAGAGCTGCAGGCTTGCTCTGAGGGCCTCAATTGCAGAGTCAGGGCTGTGTGTCTCACTGCACTTTCCAAGCATTGCAGACACATTCCTAGGTTGGAGCAGTGCTTCCCATGAGAAAGAAGCCTCGGGAGTGTGTCTGAGCGGGCTGAGTGCCATGCTAGGGTCACCTAGTCGAGGGCACCTTGCACATCCAATGGGCCCCAGGCGAGTAGCTATGGACCGGCCCTTCGGTTGAGACATCCCAAAGCAGGGAACAAAGCTAGCTCTGTCAGAAGGAGGAAAACAGCAATGGGATGGATTTTCAAGCAGTTGCTAAGTCACACCACGTTAGGGCTCCCCGGGAAAGAAATGCGAATTTTGGCCTCTAGGCCCAGTATCCAGATGTGTGCACAGGATATTTTCCCCACAGGATTCAAGAATGTTCCAGACAGACCTAAGCTCACTAGCTCTCTCCTGCAGAGGAAATGAAATATTGTTGCTGAACCACGAAAAGATGCTGGGATTCTTGGCTTATGGAGGAGAAGAATTCAATCCAGGGCCCAAGACGAGGCTTGATTGCTCAGAGCTTTTGTGCAATAGAGTTTTATTAAAGGAGAAAGGAGATAGAGAAAGCTTCTGACAGAGACATCACAAGGGGCAGAAAGCGTACCCCCTTGCTAGTGTTAGTAATGGAGTTATATACTCTCCAATAAGTTATGACAACGAACAAAAGAATGTCTGGAGGTTGTAAAGACTCACTAGACCTACTCCCATAATTGACATTTTAAGATAACAGGATTAGCCAGAAGGTTTTTTCCAGAGACCGTCCTCAAGAAGGATGCATGATTGTTATATAATCCTAAGGAATGTAGAGGGAAAAACAGTTTGTCCTTCCTTCCTCCTTGAGAATTCTAGACCCCTCTCTCCTTGGGGACCCTTGAACTTCTTATAAACCTGCCTTGGCAATGACTCTCTCAAAAACATGATTGAACAGCCTGTTTGGAGCTTCCTTTGACTTTCCCTGGGAGGGAGGGAGCCCTCCCTGAGCACAGGGCCTCAGGGGCCATGGCCAATGAAAAATAATCTCCCAGCAAGTGCTTTTCAGCCCTGTGTGACTCTCAGCCCACAGGAGGCTGAGAAAACTCTCTTCCTTGGAGGAAGGAAAGGCAGCCCAAGAGTGTGTTTTCAGGCCTGTATCTTGCAGCAAGTGTTTGGCTTGTTAGACAGAAGACCTGCAGGCCTGTTCCAACAGACTCAATGCCAGAATCAGGGCCTTGTGTCTCCCTGCAGTTTCCTGGCCTTGCAAACACATTCCTAGGTGAGAGCAGTCCTGCCCATGGGGAAGCAGGCTGCGGGAGTGTGTCTGAGGGGGCCAGGTGTCATGCTGAGGTCACCTGGTCGAGGGCACCTTGCACCTCCAATGGACCCCAGGCAAGGAGTTGCAGGCCACCACCTTGCTTCTGAAATCCCCAAATGGGGAGCAAAGCTCGCTCTGTCAGAGGGAAGAAAACAGCAACAGGATGGATTTTCAAGCAGTTGCTAGGCTGTACTGCGTTAGGGCTCCAAGGAAGGAAAATGCGAATTTTAGCCCCTACGACTGGTATCCAGGTGGGCTCCCAGGATGATTTCCCCGCAGGATCCAAGAACGTTCCAGACAGACCTGGGCTCACTAGCTCCCTCCTGCAGAGGAAACATGAGAGAACAGCTGTTTGGAGGTTGCTTTGACTTCCCCTGGGAGGGTAGGATCCCTCCCTGGGTGCAGGGCCTCAGGGGCCATTGCCGCTGAGAAATGCCCTGGAAGCCAGACCTTTCCAGCCTTGTATGACTCAGCACGGAGGAGACTGGAAAAGCTCTCTTCCTTGGAGGAAGGAAAGGCAGCCCCAGAGAGTGTGTTTTCACACCTGTATCTTGCAGCAAGTGTTTGGCGTCTCAGACGTCAGACCTCCAGGCCTGCTCCAACGGCCTCAGTTCCAGAGTCAGGGCCGTGTGTCTCCCTGCATTTTCTGAGCCTTGGGAACACATTCCTAGGTCAGAACAGTCCTGCCCATGGGGAAGGAGGCTGCGGGAGTGTGTCTGAGGGGGTCGGGTGCCATGCTGGGGTCCAATAGACCCGGTACCTCCAATAGACCCCAGGACAACAGCGGTGGGGCTCCCCCTGGCTTCCGAAATGCCAAAGCGAGAAGCAAAGCTAGCTCTATCAGAAGGAAGAAAAGAGCAATCGGATGGATGTTCAGGCTGTTGCTGGGCCGCACCACTTCAGGGTCCCCCCCGAGAGGAACAGGCGCCCTGTGGCCCCTAGGTCCGATATGCAGGTTAACACACAGGGTGTGTCCCCATAGGAGCCAAGAATTTTCCTGACAGACCTAGGCTCACTAGAGCTCTCCTACAGGGCAAAAGGGGTAGAACAGACTGTGGATGTGACTCTGCCTTTCCCAGCGAGCATGGGGCCCTCCCTACGGCCCCGGGCTCCAGGGAAAATTGTCCTTGAAAAATGACCTCCAAGAAGCGCTTTTCCAGCAGGCTGGGATGCAGAGTTCACAGGATGCGGGGAAAGTGATCGTCCTTCAGGGAAGAAGAGGCAGCCACCCAGTGTGTGTTTGCAAGCCTGTATTTGGAAGAAACTGGTTAGCTCCTTCAAGGGGAGACCTCCAGGTCTGCTCAGAGGACCGAAATTCCAGAGGCAGCACCATGCATCTCCCCTGTCCTTTCTGAGCCTTGGAAAGACATGCCTAGCTTATAGCGGTATTGCTCATGAAGAAGCAGGATGCAGGAATGTGTCAGACATGACTGGGTGCCTTCCTGGGTTCAGCTCCGTGAGGGGCCTTTCCACTCAAAGTAGGTCCCATGCCTCCTTGGGGAGGAAGTGGGGCCCGCTTGCCTCCAAATTGCCAAAGGCTGGAACAAAGCTAGTTCTATCAGAGGTAAGAAAAGAGCAATTGGATGGATGTGGAAGCTGTTGCTGGGCCGCACTGCTTCAGGCCCCCCACCCCTCCGCCCCCGAGAGAAACAGGCGCCCTGTGGCCCCTAGGTCCTGGATGCAGTTTCACACATAGAATGTGTCCCCATAGGAGCCAAGAATTTTCCTGACAGACCTAGGCTCACTAGAGCTCTCCTACAGAGCAAAGGGGATGGGACAGATGTGTGGCTGTGGCTCTGCCTTTCCCTGGGAGTGTGGAGCCGCTCCCTATGGCCCCGGGCTCCAGGGGAAGTTGCCCCTGAATAATGACCTCCAAGAAGCGCTTTTCCAACTGGCTGAGACGTGGAGTTCTCAGGATGCAGGGAAAGCGAGTGTCCTTCGGGGAAGCAAAGGCAGTCACCTGTTATCATGACTTACTAGAATAGTAGGTACCTTCTCCGGTTGGGCAGAGGCCTTCCCTACCTGATCTGAAAAAGAAAATGAAGTAGCTCGCTGATTTGAGAAATAATTCCCAGACTTGGGTTTCCAACCAGTATAGAATCCGACAATGGCCCTGTCTTTGTAGCCGCGTTAATTAACAGGTATGTGAAGCTCTAAATATCAGTGGAAATTACATACAGCATATAGGCCCCAGTGTTCTGGAATGGTGGAAAGAAACAACCAAACTCTTGAAGAGACACTTTCAAAATGGATCATAGAGACTGACTGTACGTGGATGGGCTTGCTTCCGGCAGACTTACTCATATTACGGGTAACCGCACGTTCCCACAGTTGTTGTCCTTATGAAATTTTCTATGGGAGACCCCCTCCCACAGTGAGGCAGGTGTTAGCAGATTTGCCACAAGTAAGGGGGTGGGATTTCACAGCAGATGGAACAATTAGGTAAGGTAATAAATCAGGTAACTAAGTTTGTATAAAAAAGAATATCATTCCCCCTTGAGGAACAGATTCATGAATTTGTGCTCAGTGATCAGGTGTGGCTCAATGACTGGAAACACAATTCCTTGGCCTGACATCGGAAAGGTCCTTTTACTGTTGTTTTAGCCACAATTCTGAAAGAGATGGGAATACCAGACCACCTAACCTGCCTCTTGAGAAATCTGGATGAAGGTCAGGAAGCAACAGTTAGAGCAGGACATGGAACAACAGACTGGTTCCAAAAAGGAAAAGGAGTATGTCAAGGCTGTATATTGTCACCCTGTTTATTTAACTTCTATGCAGAGTACATCATGAAAAATGCTGGGATGGAAGATACATAAGCTGGAATCAAGATTGCCGGTAGAAATATCAATCAACTTAGATATGCAGATGACACCACCATTATGGCAGAACGTGAAGAGGAACGGGTATGTCGGGGAACTTCTTGAGTTGCAGCAAGGGTGTGAAGGACCCATTGGAAGTTCCAGAGGTTAGGTGTGGATTAGTCTCGAGATGCCTCAGCGGAAATGGGCCTCATGTCGCCTGGAACGGAGAGGCTCCTGGATATTCCCGAGTTTCAGCAGGTGCTCTCGAGTTACGACAGGGATTCAGGGACCCGCTCTGGCGGCCGCAGGAAAGGCCAGTTATCATGCGTGTTGCTAGGGGGCCTCTCGTGATTCCTCTCCCGTCGATGCCGGGGCCTAAGACCTTGTGTGGAGTCGGGGCCGGAAGCTGAGGATTCCTCTCCAGTGCTGACATGGATTTTGGGGTACTTCTGGAGTCTCCACAAAGGAGTCGGGCCTCGTCTCGAGTGGGGGCATGAGCGTGCCCTTTCCTCCCATGCTGTAGCAGCAGTGTCACGCTTCCCCTTGCGTGGACCAAGGGATCTGTGGCTTTCCCTCGAGTCTTTCCCACGAGGCTTTCCCACAGGGCTGTCCCACGTGTCACGGTGGTGTGAGTCGATCCTCGGCATGAAAGCCAAGGCAGTGCAGGGAAAACAGGTTCCTGTGGAACGGACTGAGATATCTGGGGGAGACTTGGAATGGTGGCACGACCCTGCATTTCCTCTTCCCTTTCCTTTGGAGAGCGCCTCCTCTTGAGATGCGATGGGAATGCCGGGAATTCTTTCCCGACCAAGCAGGGAAAGGATCCGTCCTCTCGAGTTATGAGCCGGAAACGGAGCTCCTCTGGACGTGGCCGGGACCCTCGTGCTTCCTCTTGAGTGGAAACGGGTATGTCGGGGAACTTCTTGAGTTGCAGCATGGCTGTGAAAGACTCTTTGGAAGTTCCAGAGGTCAAGTGTGATTAGCCTCGAGACACCTCAGTGGAAACGGGCCTCATCTCGCCTGCAGGGGAGAGCCTCCTGGATTTTACCGAGTTGCGGCAGGTGCTCTTGACTTACGACGGGGACTTCATGGACCCGCTCTGGTGACCTCAGGAAAGGCCAGTCCCCATGCGAGTTGCTAGAGGGCCTGTCGCTGTTCCTCTCCCATCGATGCCAGGGCCTAAGACCTTGTGTGGAGTCGGGCCGGAACCTGAGGATTCCTCTCCAGGGCTGACATGCATCTTGGGGTACTTCTGGATTCTCCCCAGGGGAGTCAGTCCTCGTCTCGAGTGGGGGCATGCACGTGCGCTTTCCTCCCAAGCTGTAGCAGCAGTGTCACGCTTCCCTTCCCGTGTATCCTAGGATCGTGGCTTTCCTTCAAGGCTTTCCACGAGGCTTTCCCATGACGCTTTCCCACCAGGCTTTCCCACGAGGCTTTCCTACAGTGATGTCCCACGTGCCACCGTGGTGTCAGTTGATCCTCGGCTTGAAAGTCGAGGCAGTGCCGGGAAATCAGGCTTCCGTGGAATGGACTGAGACATCTGGAGGATCTGGGAATGGTGGCACGACCCTGGAGTTCCTCTCGCCTTTCCTGTGGAGAGCGCCCCTCTTGAGATGTGACGGGAACGCCGGGAATTCTTTCCCGACCACGCAGGGAAAGGATCCCTCCTCTCGAGCTAGGAGGCGGAAACGGGGCTCCTCTGGATGTGGGCGGGACTCTCGTGCTTCCTCTCGAGTGGAAACGGGTATGTCGGGGAACTTCTTGAGTTGCAGAAAGGGTGTGAAGGACCCTTTGGAACTTCCAGAGGTTAGGTGTGATTAGCCTCGAGACATCTCAGCAGAAATGGGCCTCATCTCGCCTGGAAGGGAGAACCTCCTGGATTTTCTCGAGTTGCGGCAGGCGCTCTCGACTTACGACGGGGTCCTCAGGGACCCGCTCTGGTGGCCTCAGGAAAGGCCATTCCCCATGCGAGTTGCTCGAGGGCCTTTCGGGATTCCTCTCCCATCGATGCCCAGGCCTAAGACCTTGTGTCGGTGTCGGTTCCGGAACCTGAGGATTCCTCTCCAGTGCTGACATGGATCTTGGGCTACTTCTGGAGTCTCCCAGGGAAGTCAGTCCTCGTCTCGTGTGGGGGCAGGCACGGTGCGCTTTCCTCCAGAGCTGTAGCAGCAGTGTCACGGTTCCCTTCGCGTGGATCAAGGGATCTGTGGCTTTCCCTCGAGGCTTTCCCACGAGGCTTTGCCACGAGGCTTTCCCACAGGGCTGTCCCATCGTGCCACCGTAGTGTGAGTCGATCCTCGGCTTGAAATTCGAGGCAGTGCAGGGAAAACAGGTTTCCCTGGAATGGACTGAGACATCTGGGGGACTCTGGGAATGGTGGCACGACCCTTGGAGTTCCTCTCGCCTTTTCCTGTGGAGAGCGCCTCCTCTTGAGATGCGACGGGAACGCCGGGAATTCTTTCCCGACCAGCAGGGAAAGGATCCCTCCTCTCGAGCTAGTAGGCGGAAACGGGGCTCCTCTGGATTTGGGCGGGACTCTCGTGCTTCCTCTCGAGTGGAGACGGGTATGTCGAGGAACTTCTTGAGTTGCAGCTAAGGGTGTGAAGGACCCTTTGGAAGTTCCAGAGGATAGGTGTGATTAGCCTCGAGACTGCCTCAGCGGAAATGGGCCTCATCTCGCCTGGAGGGGAGAACCTCCTGGATTTTCTCGAGTTGTCGGCAGGTGCTCTCGACTTACGACGGGGACCTCAGGGACCCGCTCTGGTGGCCTCAGGAAAGGCCAGTCCCCATGCGAGTAGCTCGGGGCCTCTCGGGATTCCTCTCCCGTCGATGCCGGGCCTAAGACCTTGTTTGGAGTCGGTGCCGGAACCTGAGGATTCCTCTCCAGTGCTGACATGGATCTTGGGGTACTTCTGGAGTCTCCCCAGGGAGAAAGTCCTCGTCTCGAGTGGGGCATGCACGTGCGCTTTCCTCCCGAGCTGTAGCAGCAGTGTCACGCTTCCCTTCGCGTGGATCAAGGGATCTGTGGCTTTCCCTTCGAGGCTTTCCCATGAGGCTTTCCCACGAGGCTTTCCCACGAGGCTTTCCCACAGGGCTGTCCCACGTGCCACCGTGATGTGAGTCGATCCTCGGCTTGAAAGTCGAGGCAGTGCAGGGAAAACAGGTTTCCCTGGAATGGACTGAGACATCTGGGGACTCTGGGAATGGTGGCACGACCCTGGAGTTCCTCTCGCCTTTCCTGTGGAGAGCGCCTCCTCTTGAGATGCGACGGGAACCCGGGAATTCTTTCCCGACCACGCAGGGAAAGGATCCTTCCTCTCGAGCTATGAGGCGGAAACGGGGCTCCTCTGGATGTGGGCGGGACTCTCGTGCTTCCTCTCGAGTGGAGACGGGTATGTCGGGGAACTTCTTGAGTTGCAGCAAGGGTGTGAAGGACCGCTTTGGAAGTTCCAGAGGTTTAGGTGTGATTAGCCTGGGGACGCCTCAGCGGAAATGGCCTCATCTCGCCTGGAGGGGAGAACCTCCTGGCATTTCTCGAGTTGGTGCAGGTGCTCTCGACTTAGGACGGGGACTCAGGGACCCGCTCTGGTGCCTCAGGAAAGGCCAGTCCCCATGCGAGTTGCTCGGGGGCCTCTCGGGATTCCTCTCCCGTCGATGCCGGGGCCTAAGACCTTGTGTGGAGTCGGTGCCGGAACTGAGGATTCCTCTCCAGTGCTGACATGGATCTTGGGTACTTCTGGAGTCTCCCCAGGGGAGTCAGTCCTCGTCTCGAGTGGGGCATGCACGTGCGCTTTCCTCCCGAGCTGTAGCAGCAGTGTCACGCTTCCCTTCGACGTGGATCAAGGGCATCTGTGGGCTTTCCCTCGAGGCTTTCCCATGAGGCTTTCCCACGAGGCTTTCCCACAGGGCTGTCCCACGTGCCACCGTGGTGTGAGTCGATCCTCGGCTTGAAAGTCGAGGCAGTGCAGGGAAAACAGGTTTCCCTGGAATGGACTGAGACATCTGGGGGACTCTGGGAATGGTGGCACGACCCTGGAGTTCCTCTCGCCTTTCCTGTGGAGAGCGCCTCCTCTTGAGATGCGACGGGAACGACGGTAATTCTTTCCCGACCACTGCAGGGAAAGGATCCCTCCTCTCGAGCTAGGAGGCGGAAACGGGGCTCCTCTGAGATGTGGGCGGGACTCTCGTGCTTCCTCTCGAAGTGGAGACGGGTATGTCGGGGAATCTCCTTGAGTTGCAGCAAGGGTGTGAAGGACCCTTTGGTAAGTTCCAGAGGTTTAGGTGTGATTAGCCTGAGACGCCACAGCGGAAATGTCCTCATCTCGCCTGGAAGGAGAACTTCCTGGATTTT
>NW_017214582.1:0-14581 GCF_001704415.2 Capra hircus
CCCCCCGTCCCCCCTGAGGGTAAGAGCACCTGCTGTAACTGGAGAAAATCCAGGAGGTTCTGCCTCAGGCGAGATGAGGCCCATTTCCGCTGAGGCGTCTCGAGGCTAATCACACCTAACCTCTGGAACTTCCAAAGGGTCCTTCACACCCTTGCTACAACTCAAGAAGTTCCCCGACATACCCGTCTCCACTCGAGAGGAAGCACAACAGTCCCGCCCACATCCAGAGGAGCCCCGTTTCCGCCTCCTAGCTTAAGAGGAGGGATTCTTCCCTGCGTGGGTGGAAAGAATTCCCCGTGTTCCCGTCGCATCTCAAGAGGAGGAGATCTCCACAGGAAAGGCGAGAGGGACTCCAGGGTCTTGCCAGCATTCCAAGAGTCCCCAGATGTCTAAGTCCATTCCAGAAGAACCTGTTTTCCCCTGCACTGCCTCGAATTTCACGCCGAGGATCGACTCACACCACCGTGGCACGTGGGACAGCCCTGTTGGAAAGCCTCGTGTGAAAGCCTCAATGAAAGCGACAGATCCCTTGATCCACACGTCAGAAAGCGTGACACTGCTGCTACAGCTCGTGAGGAATTGGCAGGTGCATGCCCCACATGAGATGAGGACTGAATCCCGTGGCAAGACTCCAGAAGTATGGAAAGACTCATGTCAGCACTGGAGAGGCATCCTCAGGGTCTGGCCCCGACTCCACAAAGGTCTTAGGCAACTGGCATCGATGGGTGAGGAATCCCTAGAGGCCCCCTGGTAACTCGCATGGGGACTGGCCTTTCCTGGAGGCCACCAGAGCGGGTCCCTGAGGTCCGCATCGTAACTCGAGAGCACCTGCCGCAACTGGGTAAAATCCAGGAGGTTCTCCCCTCCAGGCCGAGATGAGGCCCATTTCCCTGAGGCCTATATGCTGTATGTAATTTCCACTGATATTTAGAGCTTCACATACCTGTTAATTAACGTGGCTACAAAGACAGGGCCATTGTCGGATTCTATACTGGTTGGAAACCCAAGTCTGGGAATTATTTCTCAAATCAGCGAGCTACTTCATTTTCTTTTTCAGATCAGGTAGGGAAGGCCTCTGCCCAACCGGAGAAGGTACCTACTATTCTAGTAAGTCATGATAACAGGTGACTGCCTTTGCTTCCCCGAAGGACACTCGCTTTCCCTGCATCCTGAGAACTCCACGTCTCAGCCAGTTGGAAAAGCGCTTCTTGGAGGTCATTATTCAGGGGCAATTTCCCCTGGAGCCCGGGGCCATAGGGAGCGGCTCCACACTCCCAGGGAAAGGCAGAGCCACAGCCACACATCTGTCCCATCCCCTTTGCTCTGTAGGAGAGCTCTAGTGAGCCTAGGTCTGTCAGGAAAATTCTTGGCTCCTATGGGGACACATTCTATGTGTGAAACTGCATCCAGGACCTAGGGGCCACAGGGCGCCTGTTTCTCTCGGGGGCGGAGGGGTGGGGGGCCTGAAGCAGTGCGGCCCAGCAACAGCTTCCACATCCATCCAATTGCTCTTTTCTTACCTCTGATAGAACTAGCTTTGTTCCAGCCTTTGGCAATTTGGAGGCAAGCGGGCCCCACTTCCTCCCCAAGGAGGCATGGGACCTAATTTGAGTGGAAAGGCCCCTCACGGAGCTGAACCCAGGAAGGCACCCAGTCATGTCTGACACATTCCTGCATCCTGCTTCTTCATGAGCAATACCGCTATAAGCTAGGAATGTCTTTCCAAGGCTCAGAAAGGACAGGGGAGATGCATGGTGCTGCCTCTGGAATTTCGGTCCTCTGAGCAGACCTGGAGGTCTCCCCTTGAAGGAGCTAACCAGTTTCTTCCAAATACAGGCTTGCAAACACACACTGGGTGGCTGCCTCTTCTTCCCTGTAGGACGATCACTTTCCCCGCATCCTGTGAACTCTGCATCACAGCCTGCTGGAAAAGCGCTTCTTGGAGGTCATTTTTCAGGGACAATTTTCCCTGGAGCCCGGGGCCATAGGGAGGGCCCCATGCTCGCTGGGAAAGGCAGAGTCACATCCACAGTCTGTTCTACCCCTTTTGCCCTGTAGGAGAGCTCTAGTGAGCCTAGGTCTGTCAGGAAAATTCTTGGCTCCTATGGGGACACACCCTGTGTGTTAACCTGCATATCGGACCTAGGGGCCACAGGGCGCCTGTTCCTCTCGGGGGGGACCCTGAAGTGGTGCGGCCCAGCAACAGCCTGAACATCCATCCGATTGCTCTTTTCTTCCTTCTGATAGAGCTAGCTTTGCTTCTCGCTTTGGCATTTCGGAAGCCAGGGGGAGCCCCACCGCTGTTGTCCTGGGGTCTATTGGAGGTACCGGGTCTATTGGACCCCAGCATGGCACTCGACCCCCCTCAGACACACTCCCGCAGCCTCCTTCCCCATGGGCAGGACTGTTCTGACCTAGGAATGTGTTCCCAAGGCTCAGAAAATGCAGGGAGACACACGGCCCTGACTCTGGAACTGAGGCCGTTGGAGCAGGCCTGGAGGTCTGACGTCTGAGACGCCAAACACTTGCTGCAAGATACAGGTGTGAAAACACACTCTCTGGGGCTGCCTTTCCTTCCTCCAAGGAAGAGAGCTTTTCCAGTCTCCTCCGTGCTGAGTCATACAAGGCTGCAAAGGTCTGGCTTAGAGGGCATTTCTCAGCGGCAATGGCCCCTGAGGCCCTGCACCCAGGGAGGGATCCTACCCTCCCAGGGGAAGTCAAAGCAACCTCCAAACAGCTGTTCTCTCATGTTTCCTCTGCAGGAGGGAGCTAGTGAGCCCAGGTCTGTCTGGAACGTTCTTGGATCCTGCGGGGAAATCATCCTGGGAGCCCACCTGGATACCAGTCGTAGGGGCTAAAATTCGCATTTTCCTTCCTTGGAGCCCTAACGCAGTACAGCCTAGCAACTGCTTGAAAATCCATCCTGTTGCTGTTTTCTTCCCTCTGACAGAGCGAGCTTTGCTCCCCATTTTGGGATTTCAGAAGCAAGGTGGTGGCCTGCAACTCCTTGCCTGGGGTCCATTGGAGGTGCAAGGTGCCCTCGACCAGGTGACCCCAGCATGACACCTGGCCCCCTCAGACACACTCCCGCAGCCTGCTTCCCCATGGGCAGGGCTGCTCTCACTTAGGAATGTGTTTGCAAGGCCAGGAAACTGCAGGGAGACACAAGGCCCTGATTCTGGAATTGAGTCTGTTGGAACAGGCCTGCAGGTCTTCTGTCTAACAAGCCAAACACTTGCTGCAAGATACAGGCCTGAAAACACACTCTTGGGCTGCCTTTCCTTCCTCCAAGGAAGAGAGTTTTCTCAGCCTCCTGTGGGCTGAGAGTCACACAGGGCTGAAAAGCACTTGCTGGGAGATTATTTTTCATTGGCCATGGCCCCTGAGGCCCTGTGCTCAGGGAGGGCTCCCTCCCTCCCAGGGAAAGTCAAAGGAAGCTCCAAACGGCTGTTCAATCATGTTTCTGAGAGAGTCATTGCCAAGGCAGGTTTCTAAGAAGTTCAAGGGTCCCCAAGGAGAGAGGGGTCTAGAATTCTCAAGGAGGAAGGAAGGACAAACTGTTTTTCCCTCTACTTTCCTTAGGATTATATAACAATCATGCATCCTTCTTGAGGACGGTCTCTGGAAAAAACCTTCTGGCTAATCCTGTTATCTTAAAATGTCAATTATGGGAGTAGGTCTAGTGAGTCTTTACAACCTCCAGACATTCTTTTGTTCGTTGTCATAACTTATTGGAGAGTATATAACTCCATTACTAACACTAGCAAGGGGGTACGCTTTCTGCCCCTTGTAATGTCTCTGTCAGAAGCTTTCTCTATCTCCTTTATCCTTTAATAAAACTCTATTGCACAAAAGCTCTGAGCAATCAAGCCTCGTCTTGGGCCCTGGATTGAATTCTTCTCCTCCATAAGCCAAGAATCCCAGCATCTTTTCGTGGTTCAGCAACAATATTTCATTTCCTCTGCAGGAGAGAGCTAGTGAGCTTAGGTCTGTCTGGAACATTCTTGGATCCTGTGGGGAAAATATCCTGTGCACACATCTGGATACTGGGCCTAGAGGCCAAAATTTGCATTTCTTTCCCGGGGAGCCCTAACGTGGTGTGACTTAGCAACTGCTTGAAAATCCATCCCATTGCTGTTTTCCTCCTTCTGACAGAGCTAGCTTTGTTCCCTGCTTTGGGATGTCTCAACCGAAGGGCCGGTCCATAGCTACTCGCCTGGGGCCCATTGGATGTGCAAGGTGCCCTCGACTAGGTGACCCTAGCATGGCACTCAGCCCGCTCAGACACACTCCCGAGGCTTCTTTCTCATGGGAAGCACTGCTCCAACCTAGGAATGTGTCTGCAATGCTTGGAAAGTGCAGTGAGACACACAGCCCTGACTCTGCAATTGAGGCCCTCAGAGCAAGCCTGCAGCTCTGATGTCTGAGAAGCAAAACACTTGCTGCAAAGAGAGGCCTGAAAACACACTCTCTGTGGATGACTTTCCTTCCTCTAAGGAAGATAGTTTTCCCAGTCTCCTGCTTCCTGAATGTCACACAGCTGGAATGCGCTTGCTTGGAGGTCGTGATTCAGTGGCAATGACCCCTGAGGCCCTTTGCCCAGGGAGGGCTCCCACACTCACAGGCAAATCAAAGCAACTTCCAAGTGAGTCAGCTCTTCACATCAAGTGGCCAAAGTATTGGAGTTTCAGGTTCAGTATTAGTCCTTCCAATGTATATTCAGACCTGATTTCCTTTAGGATGGAGTGGTTGTGTCTCCTTGTAGTCTAAGCGACCTACAAGCATCTTCTCCAACACCACAGTTCAAAAGCATCCAATTTTCAGCTGTCACTTTCTTTATAGTACATCTTTCATATCCATCCATGACATATGGAAAAACCATAGCCTTGACTGGATGGATCTTTGTTGGCCAAGCAACGTCTCGGCTTTTTAATATGCTGTCTATTTTGGTCATCACTTTTCTTCCAAGTCATAAATATGTTTTAAGTTCATGGAGGCAGCCATCACCTGCAGTGATTTCCAAGCCCCCAAAAATAGTCCGCTGCTGTTTCCAATGTTTTCCCATCTATTTGCCATGAAGTGATGAGACTGGATGCAATGATTTTAGTTTTCTGAATGCTGAGCTTTAAGCTAACTTTTTCACTCTCCTCTTTCACTTTCATCAGGAGACTCTTTAGTTCTTCTTCACTTTCTGCCATAAGGGTGGTGTCATCTGCATATCTGAGATTATTGATATTTCTCCCAGCAATCTGGATTCCAGCGTGTGCTTCCTCCAGCCCAGTGTTTCTCATGATGTACTCTGCATATAAGTTAAATAAGCAGGCTGACAATATACAGCCTTGACATATTCCTTTTCCTATTAAGAACCAGTCTGTTGTTCCATGTCCAGTTCGAACTGTTTCTTCCTGACCTGCATACAGGTTTCTCAAGAGACAGGTCAGGTGGTCTGGTATTCCCATCTCTTTCAGAATTTTTCCCAGTTTATTGTGATCCACACAGTCAAAGGCTTTGGCATAGTCAATAAAGCAGAAATAGATGTCTTTTTTTCTGGAACTCTCTTGCTTTTTCAATGATCCAGTGGATGTTGGCAGTTTGATCTCTGGTTTCTCTGCATTTTTTAAATCCCTCTTGAACATTTGGAAGTTCACAGTTCATGTGAACTTGGAGAATTTTGAGCATTACTTTACTAGTGTGTGAGATGAGTGCAATTGTGCAGCACCTTGAATATTTTTGTCATTGCCTTTCTTTGGGATTGGAATGAAAACTGACCTAATGACTAGATGTTTTCAATTGCATATGCTGAAAGAACTGGCTGTGCAGTTTTGAAGAAAAAAAAATCATTTTAACCCATTTTCTCTGAAGTGCAAGGCATATCATGGCCATCCCTGAATCATAAAATCAACTTTTCTTTATGTAGTCATAGTTTCATGCCTAAATTATATGCCAACTCGTGCTCAAATGGACTCTGATGTCAGGGGCAGATCAACTAATAAAAAGCTTGGATTGTCCCTCTGGAGGAAAGTGAGATCTTGGTCCCACGAGAAGAATCTGAAGGGTTAAGGGAACTTGCAAGAGTGGGGAAAGCTTAGTCCATCCAACATGTACCAAAATCTTAAATAAGGCTTATTTACTTTACCGAAGTAAAAAAACAGATGATGAAAACAATTATAAATCAATGAAAGGTAAAGAAATTCATAGTCTGTTATCAAAAATTGCATTCTAAGAAAACTTTGTTCTCTTAACCTAGAGAGGAGACTAAATTCCATCTGCTACCAGCTTACCAGAAGACAAACAAACAAACAAACAAATTATCGGTAAGCTTAAAAAAAGTATATTCCATATATCTTGAAGTAGCAGTATTTCTGCAAAGGCATCAGTGTGAAACCATAGAGGACATGGTTAAAACCTGATTAAATAGAAATTGACAATGTAATCTGGTCACTGCTGCGACTTGAAATGCTTTAATATGATAACTGGAATTATAACTGACAGCATTTGACCAGGACATATCAGATTTTCACGGATGTCACATAATTTCTAGGATATCTATATTAGGAACTGAAGGAATCTTTGAACCTAGGAAAGAAAACAACAGTCTCAAAGGCCCTTGCTGAATCATCTATCAGCAAGGAATGTCTTTGCAAGGATTGCAAAGTGAAGGGAAATTACACCGACCTGCCTCTGCAACTTCGGTCCTCTGAGCAGATCTGGAGGTCTCCCTTTGTATAAGCTAACCTGTTCCTTCCAAATAGAGGTTTGCAACACAAAACAAGTGGCCGCCTATTCTTCCCCGAAGGAGGCTCTCTTTCCCCACATCCTGCGAACTCCCTTTCCCAGCCTCCTGGAAAAGCGCTTCTTGCAGTTCCTTTCAGAAAATCCTATGGACGGAGAAGCCTGGTAGGCTGCAGTCCGTGGGGTCGCTGAGGGTCGGACACGACTGAGCGACTGCACTTTCATTTTCACTTTCATGCATTGGAGAAGGCAATGGCAACCCACTTACTGTTCTTGCCTGGAGAATCCCAGGGACGGGGGAGCCTAGTGGGCTACCGTCTATGGCGTCGCACAGAGTCGAACACGACTGAAGCAACTTAGCAGCAGCAGTAGCAGCAGGTCCTTTCTTAGGGGCAGTTATCCCTGAGATTGGGACCTGGAAAGGCAGAGCCACCTCCACACACACGTCTTTTCTGTCCCCTTTCCTCTGGAGGAGAGCTCTAGTGAGCCTAGGTCTGTCAGGAAAATTCTTGGCTTTGACGGGATCACACCCGGTGTGTGAACCTGCATACCCGACCTAGGGGCCACAGGGCACCTGTTTTGCTCGAGTGGGTCCTGGAGGGGTGCAGCATAGCAAGAGCTTAAAAATCCATCCAATTTGTCTTTTTTTTTTTTACCTCGGAGAGAACGAGTTTGCTCCACCTCCACCCTTTGGCAGTGTGGAGGGAAGAGGGCACAACCCTCTCCCAAAGGGGACATAGGGCCTACCAGGAGAGAAAGGCCCCTTGAGGAGCTGAGCCCAGGTAGGCAGCCAGTGATGTCAAGCACACTCCCGCTGCTTGCTTCTTCATGGGCACTCCCACGATCTGCTAGGAATGTCTTTGCAAGGATCTCAAAGGGAAGGGGAGATACATGGCCCTGTCTCTGGAACTTCAGTCCTCTGAGCAGATCTGGAGGTCTTGAGTTGTATAAGCAAACCCGTTCCTTCCAAATAGAGGCTTGCAAACACACCCCCGGTGGTTGCCTCTTCTTCCCCGAAGAAGTCTTTCTTTCCCCACATGCTGCGAACTCCCTGTCCCAACCTCCAAGAATAGCGCTTCTTGCCATTCCTTTCTTAGAGGCAGTTATCTCTGAGCTGGGGGCTGTAGGGAGTAGCCCCACACTCACAGGGAAAGGCAAAGACTCCTCCATACATCTCCTCTATCCCCTTTGCTCTGGAGGAGAGCTCTAGTGAGCCTAGGTCTTTCAGGAAAATTCTTGGCTTGGACAGGATCTCACCCTGTTTGTGAACCTGCATACCCAACCAGGGGCCACAGAGCACCTGTTTCAGTAAAGTGGGCCCTGAAAGGGTGCAGCCTAGCAAGAGCTTGAAAATCCATTCAATTGCTGTTTTTGTACCTCTGACAGAGCGAGCTTGGCTCCACCCTTTGGCAGTGAGGAGAAAAGAGGCATGACACCCTCCCCAAGGGGACATGGGGCCTACTTCGAGAGGAAAGGCCCCTTGTGGAGATGAGGCCAGGAAGGCACACAGTCGTGTCAAACACACTCCCACTGCTTGCTTCTTCAGGGGCACTCCCGCTATCAGCTAGGAATGTCTTTGCAATGATCACAAAGGGAAGGGGAGATACAGGGCCCTGCTTCTGGACCTCCGGTGCTCTGAGCAAATCTCGAGGTCTCCCGTTGTTGGTCAAGGTCAAGGTCAAGTTCAAGTTCAAGGTCAAGTTGAAGTTCAAGGTCAAGGTCAAGTTCAAGTTCATGGTAAAGGTCAAGTTCAAGTTCAGGTTCAAGGTCAAGGTCAAGTTCAAGGTCAAGATCAAGTTCAAGTCAAGGTCAAGGTCAACTTCAAGGTCAAGGTCAAGGTCAAGTTCAGGGTCAAGTTCAAGGTTAAGGTTAAGTTCTAAGTCAAGTTCAAGGTCAAGGTCAAGGTCAAGGTCAAGTTCAAATTCAAGGGCAAGGCAAGGCCCAGCCCAAGGCCAAGGCAAGGGCAAGGGCAACGCCAAGGGCAAGGCCAAGGCCCAGGCCAAGGCAAAGGCCAAGGCCACCAAAGCGAAGCCCAAACCCCGTAACGCCTGACAAAAGGCAGAAGCCACTAGGCCCCTGCGCAGAGGAAGCCACTAAAGGCAGCAAGGCCACAGAGCTCCCCGACTCCCATTCCCACAGGAAGATATGAGGATAAAGGGCCTCATCCCAGCACAGCACCTGCTCCCACCACCACCCAACCCCGGCCCCCGCCCCCCGCAGCACTCCCCCTGAAACAACACTGTCTTCCCAGAAAAGAGAACGGAGAAGCCATGCGTGTGCCAAAGGAGCAAGATGAACGAACGATGCCAGGCCCTCCGAATTTGGGCACACCTGACGCCTCGGAACCCCGGGCCTGGCCGATGGGTCCCCGCCGTTCTCGGGTGGGAGGGGGGTCAACACGTTGGCCGAGAGCCCTTGCCCAGGCCACCTGCAAATCCCCTGAGATGTGATCCGACCACAGGGACCGAGGGCAAACGTACTGCTTGAGGTGCTGGAGGAGCCGGACGAAGCCATGGTGGGAGAGGCACACGGGCATGCTGCAGACTGCTGGCCGAGTGGGTGGGGACCCAGCAGCTCAGGACTCTGGAAAGCGGGAGGCGGCTCCGCCCCCATTGACGTCAATAAGGTTTGGGTGGGTAGATGGAGGGGGCCGCCCCTGGCCTCTTTCCAAGCAGAGACCCTGGACGGAGTCCCGTGGAGTGAGTGGGCTTTTCCCGGGCACGGCTGTGCCCCGGACCGCCAAGATCCCCGTTGGGGTGGGCGGGCAGTTCGGGGGCTTTGGTTTGTGGCCCTCCCTCTCAGCGGGGGTGGGATCAATCCCGGGTGGATCAATCAGGGGCCCTCAGCAGTGCCAAGGGAGCTCACCGCCCAGGAAACGCCCCTAGGTCCCTTTGAATTGGCCACCAACGCCCCCTTTCCCAGCCTGCCTTGCTCTGGGATTTCCCGCCTTTTCACATTCCACAGGTCCCTGGGCCTCGACTGTCCCCCTCTGGCTCCTCTGAGGCATTCTGGGACACCAGACGCTCTCTCCAGCGCCTCCACCTAGATCCCTCGCTGTCCTCGCCTCTGTTTCCCCCCTGCCCCCTCCCCAACTCCTTCGTGGGCTCTTGGCGTCCATTCCCTACAGCAGTCCCAGAGTGCCACCCCCGAGGGCTTTGAGTTGCCTGGAGCCCAAGGCTCCGGACAGAGACCTGAGGGGCCAGCGTCTGGACTGGCAGCTAATGCCATTTGGGGCTTTTCTCACGTGGAGCCTGAGGCCCGAATATCCACGGGCAACCCCCAGCGCGAGTGCCCTGGAGATACCCGACCAAGGGGACAGTGTACCCCCTACTGTGGGGAAGGAGGTTCCTGTTTTCCCTGCACTGGTTCGACTTTCACGCCGAGGATCGATCACACCATGGTGGCAAGTGGAATAGCCCTGAGAGAAAGCCTCATGGGAAGACTCGAGGGAAAGCCACAGATCCCTTGATCCACGGGACGGGAAGCGAGACACTGCTGCTACCGCTCAGGAGGAAAGCGCACGTGCATGACCCCACTCGAGCCGAGGACTGACGCCACTTGGGAGACTCCAGAAGTACGCCAAGATCCATGTCAGCACTGGAGAGCAATCCTCAGGTTCCGGTCCCGACTCCACACAAGGACTTAGGCCCCGGCATCGACAGGAGAGGAATCCTGAGAGGGCCCCTAGCACCTCGCATGGGGACTGGCCTTTCCTGAGGTCACCAGAGCGGGTCCCTGAGGTCTCTGTCGAAACTCGAGAGCACCTGCCGCAACTGGAGAAAATCCAGGAGGTTCTCCCCTCCAGGCGAGATGAGGCCCATTTCCGCTGAGGCGTCGCGAGGCTAATCACAACTAACCTCTGGAACTTCCAAAGGGTCCTTCACACCCTTGCTGCAAGTCAAGAAGTTCTCCGACATACCATCTCCACTCGAGAGGAAGGACGAGGGTCCCGCCCACATCCAGTGGAGCCCCGTTTCCGCCTCGTAGCTCGAGAAGAGGGATCCTTTCCCTTCGTCTTCGGGAAAGAATTCCAGGCCTTCGCGTCGCATATCAAGAGGAGGAGCTTTCAACAGGAAAGACGAGAGGAACTCCAAGGCCTTGCCAGCATTCTAAGAGTCCCCCAGATGTCTAAGTCCATTCAGGAAGAACCTGTTTTCCCTGCACTGCCTCGACGTCCACGCCGAGGATCGACTCACACCACCGTGGCACGTGGGACAGCCCTGTTGGAAAGCCTCGTGGGAAAGCCTCAATGGAAAGCGGACAGATCCCTTGATCCACACGTCAGCAAGCGTGACACTGCTGCTACAGCTCGTGAGGAAATGGCAGGTGCATGCCCCCCACACGAGATGAGGAATGACTCCCCTGGCGAGACTCCAGAAGTACGGAAAGATTCATGTCAGCAATGCAGAGGCATCCTCAGAGTTGGCCCCGACTCCAAAAAGGTCTTAGGCCCCCGGCATCGACGGGAGAGGGAATCCCGAGAGGCTCCAGAGCAACTCGCTTGGGACTGGCCTTTCCTGAGGCCACCAGAGCGGTCCCTGAGGTCCCGTCTTAAGTTGAGAGCACCTGCGACAACTCGAGAAAATCCATGGAGGGTTCTCCCCTCCAGGCGAGATGAGGCCCATTTCGCTGAGGCGTCTCGAGGATAATCACACCTAATATCTGGAACTTCCCAAAAGGGTCCTTCACACCCTTGCTGCAACTCAAGAAGTTTCCCGACATACCGTCTCACTCGAGACGAAGCACGAGAGTCCCGCCCACATCCAGAGAGCCCCGTTTCCGCCTCATAGCTAGAGAGGAGGGATCCTTTCCCTGCGTGGTCGGGAAAGAGTTCCCGGCGTTCCCGTCGCATCTCAAGTGGAGGCGCTCTGCACAGGAAAGGCCAGAGGAACTCCACGGTCGTGTCACGATTCCCAGAGTCCCCCCAGATGTCTCAGTCCATTCCAGGAAACCCTGTTTTCCCTGCACTGCCTCGACTTTCAAGCCGAGGATTGACTCACACCACGGTGGCACGTGGGACAGCCCTGAGGGAAAGCCTCATGGGAAAGCCTCGTGGGAAAGCACCGAGGGAAAGCCACTGATCCCATGATCCTCCGACGGAAAGCATGATATTGCTGCTACAGCTCGGGAGGAAAGCAGAAGTGCATGCCTCCACACGAGACGAAGACTCACTCCTCAGGGGATACTCCAGAAGTACCCCAAGATCCATGTCAGCACTGGAGAGGAATCCTCAGGTTCCGGCAGCGACTCCACACAAGGTCTTAGGCCCCGACATTGACGGGAGAGGAATCCCGAGAGGCCCCCGAGCAACTCGCATGGGGAGAGACCTTAACTGAGGCCACCAGAGCGGGTCCCTGAAGTCCCCGTCGTAAGTCTAGAGCACCTGCCGCAACTCGAGAAAATCCAGGAGGTTCTCCCCTCCAGGCGAGATGAGGCCCATTTCCGCTGAGGCGTCTCGAGGCTAATCACACCTAACCTCTGGAACTTTCAAAGGGTCCTTCACACCCTTGCTGCAACTCAAGAAGTTCCCCCACATACCGTCTCCACTCCAGAGGAAGCACGAGAGTCCCGCCCACATCCAGAGGAGCACCGTTTCCGCCTCCTAGCTTGAGAGGAGGGATCCTTTCCCTGCGTGATCGGGAAAAATTTCCCGGCGTTCCCGTCGCATCCCAAGAGGAGGCGCTCTCCACAGGAAAGGCGAGAGGAATTCCAGGGTCGTGACACCATTCCCAGAGTCCCCCAGATGTCTCCGTGCATTCCAGGGAAACCTCTCTTCCCTGCACTGCCTCGGCTTTCAAGCCGAGGATCGACTCACACCACGGTGGCACGTGGGACAGCCCTGTGGGAAAGCCTCGTGGGAAAGCCTCGTGGGAAAGCCTCGAGGGAAAGCCACAGATCCTTGATCCACGCGAAGGGAAGCGTGACACTGCTCCTACAGCTCGGAAGGAAAGCCCAAGTGCATGCCCCCAATCTGACGAGGACTGACTCCCATGGGGAGACTCTAGAAGTACCCCTAAATCCATGTCAGCACTGGAGAGGAATCCTCAGATTCTGGCAACGACTCCACACAAGGACTTAGGCCCCGGCATCAACGGGAGAGGAATCCTAAGAGGCCCCCGAGCAACTCGCATGGGGACTGGCCTTCCCTGAGGCCACCAGAGCTTGTCCCTGTGGTCCCCGTCCTACGTGGAAAGCACCTGCCGCAACTCGAGAAAATCCTGGAGGTTCTCCCCTTCAGGCGAGATGAGGCCCATTTCCGCTGAGGCGTCTCGAGGCTAATCACACCTAACCTGGAACTTCCAAAGGGTACTTCACACCCTTGCTGCAACTCAAGAAGTTCCCCGACATACCCGTCTTCACTCGAGAGGAAACACGAGAGTCCCGCCCACATCCAGAGGAGCCCCGTTTCCGCCTCATAGCTCGAGAGGATTGATTCTCTCCCTGTGTCGTCGGGGAACAGGAGGCGTTCCCACGGCAGGCGACGGGTCCAGGACAGCCAGGCCCCTGTCTCAGTCCATTCCTGGGAAACCTGTTTGCTGCACTCGGAATTTCAAGCCGAGCGGTTGGGGTCGAGCCAAAGCCTTTACGCCGAAGGGACGCGACACTGCTGCTCCCCAGATGACTCCCAGGGGAGGCTCAGGAGGACTCCACAAGGTCTTATCGACGGAGGAAATCCGAGAGGCCCCCCGAGCAACTCGCATGGGGACTGACCGTTCCTGAGGCCACCAGAGCGGGTCCCTGAGGTCCCCGTCGCAAGTCGAGAGCACCTGCCGCAACCCGAGAAAATCCAGGAGGTTGTCCCTGCAGGCGAGATGAGGCCCATTTCCAATGAGGCGTCTCGAAGCTAATCAAAACTAACCTCTGGAACTTCCAAAGGGTCCTTCACACCCTTGCTGCAACTCAAGAAGTTCCCCGACATACCCATCTCCACTCGAGAGGAAGCACGACAGTCCCGCCCACATCCAGAGGAGCCCCGTTTCTGCCTCCTAGCTCGAGAGGAGGGATCCTTTTCCTGCGTGGTCGGTCAAGTATTCCCAGCGTTCCGGTTGCATCTCAAGAGGAGGCGCTCTCACAGGAAAGGCGAGAGGAACTCCAGGGTCGTGCCACCATTCCCAGAGTCCCAAAGATGTCTCAGTTAATTCCAATGAAAACTGTTTTCCCTGCACTGCCTCGACTTTCAAGCCGAGGATCGACTCACACCACGCTGGTACGTGGGACAGCCCTGTGGAAAGCCTCGTGGGAAAGCCTCTTGGGAAAGCCTCGAGGAAAGCCACAGATCCCTTGATCCACGCGAAGGGAAGCGTGACACTGCTGCTACAGCTCGGGAGGAATGCACACGTGCATGCCCCCACTCGGGACGAGGACTGACTCCCCTGGGGATTCTCCAGAATACACCAAGATCCATGTCAGTACTGGAGAGGAATCCTCAGTTCCGGCACCGACCCACACAAGATCTTAAGCCCCGGCATCGACGGGAAGAATCCCGAGAGGCCCCCAAGCAACTCGCATCGGGACTGGCCTTTCCTGAGGCCACCAGAGCTGGTCCCTGATGTCCCCGTCGTAACACGAGAGCACCTGCCTCAACTCGAGAGTATCGAGGAGGTTCTCCCCCAGGGCGAGATGAGGCCCATTCCGCTGAGGCGTCTCGAGGCTAATCACACCGAAGCTCTGGAACTTCCAAAGGGTCCTTCACACCCTTGCTGTAACTCAAGAAGTTCCCCGACATACCAGTCTCCACTCGAGAGGAAGCACGAGAGTTCTGCCCACATCCAGAGGAGCCCCTTTCCGCCTCCTAGCTCGAGAGGAGGGATCCTTTCCCTGCGTGGTCGGGAAAGAATTCCCGGCCTTC
>NW_017214583.1:0-14580 GCF_001704415.2 Capra hircus
AAGAAAAACACTTCAGAGGAAACAAAATTAACATTCATTAAGGAAGAGAGCCAAAAAGTGTTTAACAAGCCTCTTGGCCAGAAGATAATGTAAATCACCAGAGACCTTTTGTATACAAAATGATGTACAGAAAGAGTCTGGGGTGCGAACGCTACATAATTTTGTGTTACCCATTGAACTCCATTTTATCAAAAGTATAAAAGGCTTTATGAACAATAAAGGATGGGCCAGTTTCTCGGACCAGTTTCTCGAACTAGTCTCTCGGCCTGGTTTCTTGAGACTCAGGCTCCCCCCGTGTCTTTTTCTCTCTTTCTTCTTCTCTCCCTTTCCTTCTCTCTGCTTTTTACTTTAACTTCAGGCTGAATCTCCACCAGGGGCGCGGAGGCTCGCCAGGTCTACTTACTTGCCTGGCTGTTAAGACCTGCACGAAAGGGAGCTTAAGGCGAGGCACCCTTAGATATTCAAGCAGGGGCTGGTGGCCCAACGTAGATGGTGAAAATTCCTTGTCTGGAATTTTATTGGCCTTCCACGTAAACCAAGCTATTCAGCCCTTTTCCTCCAGTTAATCTTCTTACTACACTATAATTTCTTAATCTAATCTTACATTAATAAATAAAAAAGACTTTCCACGACAACGCCGTCCATCCGTCGAATTCCCTGGATCCAGCGGGGCTGGACCCCGGCAGACTGAGATATCTGGGGACTCTTGGAATGGGCACGACCCTGGAGTTCCTCCGCCTTTCCTGTGGAGAGCGCCTCCTCATGAGATGCGACGGGAACACCGGGAATTCTTTCCCGAACATGCAGGGAAAGGATACCTGACCTCGAGGTATGAGGCGGAAACGGGGCTCCTCTGGATGTGGGCGGGATTCTCGTGCTTCCTCTCGAGTGGAGTCAGGTATGTCGGGAACTTCTTGAGTTGCAGCAAGGGTGTGAAGGACCCTTTGGAAGTTCCAGATGTTAGGTATGGTTAGCCTCGAGACGCCTCAGAGGAAAAGGGCCTCATCTCGCCTGGAGGGGAGAACCTCCTGGATTTTCTCGAGTTGCGGCAGGTGCTCTTGACTTACTACGGGACCTCAGGGACCCGCTCTGGTGGCCTCAGGAAAGGCCAGTCCCCATGCGAGTTGCTCGGGGCCTCTCGGGATTCCTCTCCCGTCGATGCCGGGGCCTAAGACCCTGTGGAGTCGGTGCCGGAACCTGAGGTTTCCTCTCCAGTGCTGACATGGATCTTGGGGTACTTCTGGAGTCTCCCCAGGGGAGTTAGTCGTCGTCTTGTGGGGGCATGAACGTGCGCTTTCCTCCCGAGCTGTAGCAGCAGTGCAACGCTTCCCTTCGCGTGGATCAAGGGATCTGTGGCTTTCCCTCGAGGCTTTCCCACGAGGCTTTCCCACAGGGCTGTCCCACGTGCCATCGTGGTGTGAGTCGATCCTCGGCTAGAAATTCGAGGCAGTGCAGGGAAATCAGGTTTCCCTGAAATGGACTGAGACATCTGGGGGACTCTGGGAATGGTGGCACGACCCTGGAGTTCCTCTCGCCTTTCCTGTGGAGAGCGCCTCCTCTTGAGATGCGACAGGAACGCCGGGAATTCTTTCCCGACCACGCAGGGAAAGGATCCCTCCTCTCGAGCTAGGAGGCGGAAACGGGCTCCTCTGGATGTGGGCGGGTCTCTGGTGCTTCCTCTCGAGTGGAGACGGGTATGTCGGGGAACTTCTTGAGTTGCAGCAAGGGTGTGAAGGGTCCTTTGGAAGTTCCAAAGGTTAGGTGTGATTAGCCTCGAGACGCCTCAGCGGAAATGGGCCTCATCTCGCCTGGAGGGAGAACCTCCTGGATGTCTCAAGTTGCGGCAGGTGCTCTCGACTTACGACGGGGACCTCAGGACCCGCTCTGGTGGCCTCAGGAAAGGCCAGTCCCCATGCGAGTTGCTCGGGGCCTCTCGGGATTCTTCTCCCGTCGATGCCGGGGCCTAAAACCTTGTGTGGAGACGGTGCCGGAACCTGAGGATTCCTCTCCAGTGCTGACATGGATCTTGGGTATTTCTGGAGTCTCCCAGGGGAGTCAGTCCTCGTCTCGAGTGGGGCATGCACGTGCGCTTTCCTCCCGAGCTGTAGCAGCAGTGTCACGCTTCCCTTCGCTGGATCAAGGGATCTGTGCCTTTCCCTTGAGGCTCTCCCACGAGGCTTTCCCAGGAGGCTTTCCACAGGGCTGTCCCACGTGCCACCGTGGTGTGAGTCGATCCTCGGCTTGAAAGTCGCGGCAATCGAGGGAAAACAGATTTCCCTGGAATGGACTTAGACATCTGCGGGACTCTGGGAATGGTGGCAAGACCCGGGAGTTCCTCTCGCCTTCCAGTGGAGAGCGCCTCCTCTTGAGATGCGACGGAACGCCGGGAATTCTTTCCCGACCACGCAGGGAAAGGATCCCTCCTCTCGAGCTAGGAGGCGGAAACGGGGCTCCTCTGGATGTGGGCGGACTCTCGTGCTTCTCTCGAGTAGAGACGGGCGGGGAACTTCTTGAGTTGCAGCAAGGGTGTGAAGGACCCTTTGGAAGTTCCAGAGGTTAGGTGATTAGCCTCGAGACGCCTCAGCGGAAATGGGCCTCATCTCGCCTGGAGGGAACCTCCTGGAAGTTGCGGCATTCTTCTGGTGGCCTCAGGAAAGGGCGAGGAATCTCAGGGTGCGAAAGTCTGGTCTCGGATGGGACAGAAGTCCATTTGGAACTTTGAGCACCACGTCCCAAGCCTCTTGATCCCTTGATCCACGCGAAGGAAGCGTGACACTGCTGCTACAGCTCGGGAGGCGCGTGCATGCCCCAAGACGAGGACTGACTCCCCTGGGGAGACTGTACCCCAAGATCCATGTCAGCACTGGAGAGGAATCCTCAGGTTCCGACTCCACACAAGGTCTTAGGCCCGGCATCGACGGGAGAGGAATCCCGAGAGGCCCCGAGCAACTCGCATGGGGACTGGCCTTTCCTGAGGCCACCAGAGCGGGTCCCTGAGGTCCCCGTCGTAAGTCGAGAGCACCTGCCGCAACTCGAGAAAATCCAGGAGGTTCTCCCCTCCAGGCGAGATGAGGCCCATTTCCGCTGAGGCGTCTCGAGGCTAATCACACCTAACCTCTGGAACTTCCAAAGGGTCCTTCACACCCTTGCTGCAACTCAAGAAGTTCCCGACATACCCGTCTCACTCGAGAGAAGCACGAGAGTCCCGCCCACATCCAGAGGAGCCCCGTTTCCGCCTCCTAGCTCGAGAGGAGGGATCCTTTCCCTGCGTGGTCGGGAAAGAATTCCCGGCGTTCCCGTCGCATCTCAAGAGAGGCGCTCTCCACAGGAAAGGCGAGAGGAACTCCAGGGTCTGCCACCATTCCCAGAGTCCCCCAGATGTCTCAGTCCATTCCAGGGAAACCTGTTTTCCCTGCACTGCCTCGACTTTCAAGCCGAGGATCGACTCACACCACGGTGGCACGTGGGACAGCCCTGTGGGAAAGCCTCGTGTGAAAGCCTCATGGGAAAGCCCAGGGAAAGCCACTGATCCCTTGATCCATCGGGAAGGGAAGCGTGACACTGCTGGCTGGCAGTTCGGGAGGAAAGCACACGTGCATGCCCCTACTTGAGACGGAGGACTGACTCCCCTGGGGAGACTCCGGAGGTACCCCAAGAATCCATGTCAGCACTGGAGAGGAATCCTCAGGTTCCGGCTAACCGACTCCACACAAGGTCTTAGGCCCCGGCATCGAACGGGAGAGGAATCCGAGAGGCCCCGAGCAACTCGCATGGGGACTGGCCTTTCCTGAGGCCACCAGAGCGGGTCCCTGAGGTCCCCGTCGTAAGTCGAGAGCACCTGCCGCAACTAGAGAACAATCCAGGAGGTTCTCCCCTCCAGGCGAGATGAGGCCCATTTCCGCTGAGGCGTCTCGAGGCTAATCACACCTAACCTCTGGAACTTCCAAAGGGTCCTTCACACCCTTGCTGCAACTCAAGAAGTTCCCCGACATACCCGTCTCCACTCGAGAGGAAGCACCAGAGACCCGCCCACATCCAGAGGAGCCCCGTTTCCGCCTCCTAGCTCGAGAGGAGGGATCCTTTCCCTGCGTGGTCGGGAAAGAATTCCCGGCGTTCCTGTCGCATCTCAAGAGGAGGCGCTCTCCACAGGAAAGGCGAGAGGAACTCCAGGGTCGTGCCACCATTCCCAGAGTCCCCCAGATGTCTCAGTCCATTTCAGGGAAACCTGATTTTCCCTGCACTGCCTCGAATTTCTAGCCGAGGATCGACTCACACCACGGATGGCACGTGGGACAGCCCTGTGGGAAAGCCTCGTGGGAAAGCCTCGAGGGAAAGCCACAGATCCCTTGATCCACGCGAAGGGAAGCGTTGCACTGCTGCTACAGCTCGGGAGGAAAGCGCACGTTCATGCCCCCACACAAGACGACGACTAACTCCCCTGGGGAGACTCCAGAAGTACCCCAAGATCCATGTCAGCACTGGAGAGGAAACCTCAGGTTCCGGCACCGACTCCACACAGGGTCTTAGGCCCCGGCATCGACGGGAGAGGAATCCCGAGAGGCCCCGAGCAACTCGCATGGGGACTGGCCTTTCCTGAGGCCACCAGAGCGGGTCCCTGAGGTCCCCGTAGTAAGTCAAGAGCACCTGCCGCAACTCGAGAAAATCCAGGAGGTTCTCCCCTCCAGGCGAGATGAGGCCCTTTTCCTCTGAGGCGTCTCGAGGCTAACCATACCTAACATCTGGAACTTCCAAAGGGTCCTTCACACCCTTGCTGCAACTCAAGAAGTTCCCCGACATACCTGACTCCACTCGAGAGGAAGCACGAGAATCCCGCCCACATCCAGAGGAGCCCCGTTTCCGCCTCATACCTCGAGGTCAGGTATCCTTTCCCTGCATGTTCGGGAAAGAATTCCCGGTGTTCCCGTCGCATCTCATGAGGAGGCGCTCTCCACAGGAAAGGCGGAGGAACTCCAGGGTCGTGCCACCATTCCAAGAGTCCCCCAGATATCTCAGTCTGCCGGGGTCCAGCCCCGCTGGATCCAGGGAATTCGACGGATGGACGGCGTTGTCGTGGAAAGTCTTTTTTATTTATTAATGTAAGATTAGATTAAGAAATTATAGTGTAGTAAGAAGATTAACTGGAGGAAAAGGGCTGAATAGCTTGGTTTACGTGGAAGGCCAATAAAATTCCAGACAAGGAATTTTCACCATCTACGTTGGGCCACCAGCCCCTGCTTGAATATCTAAGGGTGCCTCGCCTTAAGCTCCCTTTCGTGCAGGTCTTAACAGCCAGGCAAGTAAGTAGACCTGGCGAGCCTCCGCGCCCCTGGTGGAGATTCAGCCTGAAGTTAAAGTAAAAAGCAGAGAGAAGGAAAGGGAGAGAAGAAGAAAGAGAGAAAAAGACACGGGGGGAGCCTGAGTCCAAGAAACCAGGCCGAGAGACTAGTTCGAGAAACTGGTCCGAGAAACTGGCCCCATCCTTTATTGTTCATAAAGCCTTTTATACTTTTGATAAAACATGGAGTTCAATGGGTAACACAAAATTATGTAGCGTTCGCACCCCAGACTCTTTCTGTACATCATTTTGTATACAAAAGGTCTCTGGTGATTTACATTATCTTCTGGCCAAGAGGCTTGTTAAACACTTTTTGGCTCTCTTCCTTAATGAATGTTAATTTTGTTTCCTCTGAAGTGTTTTTCTTTAATCTGCATTTCCTTAAAGCATTAAAGTTACATCTCTATAGAACAAAGGTGCAGTGGGTTATAACAAAGAAGGTACTTAACTCAAAGATCTAATGTTGCTAATACCAGGTCTACTACTTGTTTTTTTAATATACCAACTCTATCTAAAAATAAAGGATATGAAAATTTAGCAGCAAGCATTGACCCAAAAAATGAAACTTTTAATCAGTCCTATTATAAAGATTTTGACTCCTCGGATGCCCCTACATTCCTAGGATGCTTTAAGCTTCCTGTGCCTCCTGGGGAAAGGAGGCCTCAAACAATCACATGCCCAGCTGTACGAGTCCTGCAGGCAGGCTAGAAAGCATTCAGAGGGGTTTTTGGATTGAAACACTCTTTCAAATGCAGAAGACTAAAGCCCTGAATTGACTTTTTCCAGAAAATGTCAGAAGAGTGGAAAAGCAGAGCAAAAAAGCCGGCAGATTTTTGTTGGGGTACGTGCGTAGGAACTTCCAGAGGGGTCCCTGAAGTCTGAACACACCATGCCTATGTCAGCTTTCTTCCTCATGACGTTATCACGGGCGGGAGTCCTCATACTGGCTCCCAGCATCAGTCCAATTCCAGAGGAACCTGTTTTCCCTGCACTGCCTCGACTTTCACGCTGAGGATCAACTCACACCACGGTGGCACGAGGGAAAGCCCTGTGAGAAAGCCTCGTGGGAAAGCCTCCAGGGAAAGCCACAGATCCCTTGATCCACACGACGGGAAGCGTGACCCTGCTGCTACAGCTCGGGAGGAAAGCACACGTGCGTGCCCTCACTTGAGAGGAGGATTGACTCTCCAGGGGAGACTCCAGAAGAACCCCAATATCCATGTCAGCACTGCAGAGGAAACCTCAGGTTCCGGCCCCGAATCCACACAAGTTGTTCGGCCCGGGCATCAACAGGAGAGTTATCAAGAGAAGCCCCCCAGCATCTGGCATGGGGACTGGCCTTTGATGAAGCCACCAGAGCGGGTCCCTGAGGTCCCCGTCGTAAGTCGGGAGCACCTGCCGCAACTCGAGAAAATCCAGGAGGTTCTCCCCTCCAGGCGAGATGAGGCCCATTTCCAATGAGGTGTCTCGAGGCTAATTACATCTAATCTCTGGAACTTCCAAAGGGTCCTTCACACCCTTGCTGCAACTCAAGAAGTTCCCCGACATTCCCATCTCCACTCGAGAGGAAACACGAGGGTCCTGCCCACATCCAGAGTAGCCCCGTTTCATCCTCCTAGCTAGAGATGAGGGATCCTTTCCCTGCTTGGTCGGGAAAGAACTTCCGGCATTCCCGTCGCATCTCAGGTGGAGGCGCTCTCCACAGGAAGGGAGAGAGGAACTCCCATGGTCCTGTGGAGCCATTGCAAGCCGTCCACCTGAGATGCGACGGGAATGCCGGAAGTTCTTTCCCGACCAAGCAGGGAAAGGATCCCTCATCTCTAGCTAGGAGGATGAAACGGGGCTACTCTGGATGTGGGCAGGACCCTCGTGTTTCCTCTCGAGTGGAGATGGGAATGTCGGGGAACTTCTTGAGTTGCAGCAAGGGTGTGAAGGACCCTTTGGAAGTTCCAGAGATTAGATGTAATTAGCCTCGAGACACCTCATTGGAAATGGGCCTCATCTCGCCTGGAGGGGAGAACCTCCTGGATTTTCTCGAGTTGCGGCAGGTGCTCCCGACTTACGACGGGGACCTCAGGGACCCGCTCTGGTGGCTTCATCAAAGGCCAGTCCCCATGCCAGATGCTGGGGGGCTTCTCTTGATAACTCTCCTGTTGATGCCCGGGCCGAACAACTTGTGTGGATTCGGGGCCGGAACCTGAGGTTTCCTCTGCAGTGCTGACATGGATATTGGGGTTCTTCTGGAGTCTCCCCTGGAGAGTCAATCCTCCTCTCAAGTGAGGGCACGCACGTGTGCTTTCCTCCCGAGCTGTAGCAGCAGGGTCACGCTTCCCGTCGTGTGGATCAAGGGATCTGTGGCTTTCCCTGGAGGCTTTCCCACGAGGCTTTCTCACAGGGCTTTCCCTCGTGCCACCGTGGTGTGAGTTGATCCTCAGCGTGAAAGTCGAGGCAGTGCAGGGAAAACAGGTTCCTCTGGAATTGGACTGATGCTGGGAGCCAGTATGAGGACTCCCGCCCGTGATAACGTCATGAGGAAGAAAGCTGACATAGGCATGGTGTGTTCAGACTTCAGGGACCCCTCTGGAAGTTCCTACGCACATACCCCAACAAAAATCTGCCGGCTTTTTTGCTCTGCTTTTCCACTCTTCTGACATTTTCTGGAAAAAGTCAATTCAGGGCTTTAGTCTTCTGCATTTGAAAGAGTGTTTCAATCCAAAAACCCCTCTGAATGCTTTCTAGCCTGCCTGCAGGACTCGTACAGCTGGGCATGTGATTGTTTGAGGCCTCCTTTCCCCAGGAGGCACAGGAAGCTTAAAGCATCCTAGGAATGTAGGGGCATCCGAGGAGTCAAAATCTTTATAATAGGACTGATTAAAAGTTTCATTTTTTGGGTCAATGCTTGCTGCTAAATTTTCATATCCTTTATTTTTAGATAGAGTTGGTATATTAAAAAAACAAGTAGTAGACCTGGTATTAGCAACATTAGATCTTTGAGTTAAGTACCTTCTTTGTTATAACCCACTGCACCTTTGTTCTATAGAGATGTAACTTTAATGCTTTAAGGAAATGCAGATTAAAGAAAAACACTTCAGAGGAAACAAAATTAACATTCATTAAGGAAGAGAGCCAAAAAGTGTTTAACAAGCCTCTTGGCCAGAAGATAATGTAAATCACCAGAGACCTTTTGTATACAAAATGATGTACAGAAAGAGTCTGGGGTGCGAACGCTACATAATTTTGTGTTACCCATTGAACTCCATGTTTTATCAAAAGTATAAAAGGCTTTATGAACAATAAAGGATGGGGCCAGTTTCTCGGACCAGTTTCTCGAACTAGTCTCTCGGCCTGGTTTCTTGGGACTCAGGCTCCCCCCGTGTCTTTTTCTCTCTTTCTTCTTCTCTCCCTTTCCTTCTCTCTGCTTTTTACTTTAACTTCAGGCTGAATCTCCACCAGGGGCGCGGAGGCTCGCCAGGTCTACTTACTTGCCTGGCTGTTAAGACCTGCACGAAAGGGAGCTTAAGGCGAGGCACCCTTAGATATTCAAGCAGGGGCTGGTGGCCCAACGTAGATGGTGAAAATTCCTTGTCTGGAATTTTATTGGTCCTTCCACGTAAACCAAGCTATTCAGCCCTTTTCCTCCAGTTAATCTTCTTACTACACTATAATTTCTTAATCTAATCTTACATTAATAAATAAAAAAGACTTTCCACGACAACGCCGTCCATCCGTCGAATTCCCTGGATCCAGCGGGGCTGGACCCCGGCAGACTGAGATATCTGGGGGACTCTTGGAATGGTGGCACGACCCTGGAGTTCCTCCGCCTTTCCTGTGGAGAGCGCCTCCTCATGAGATGCGACGGGAACACCGGGAATTCTTTCCCGAACATGCAGGGAAAGGATACCTGACCTCGAGGTATGAGGCGGAAACGGGGCTCCTCTGGATGTGGGCGGGATTCTCGTGCTTCCTCTCGAGTGGAGTCAGGTATGTCGGGGAACTTCTTGAGTTGCAGCAAGGGTGTGAAGGACCCTTTGGAAGTTCCAGATGTTAGGTATGGTTAGCCTCGAGACGCCTCAGAGGAAAAGGGCCTCATCTCGCCTGGAGGGGAGAACCTCCTGGATTTTCTCGAGTTGCGGCAGGTGCTCTTGACTTACTACGGGGACCTCAGGGACCCGCTCTGGTGGCCTCAGGAAAGGCCAGTCCCCATGCGAGTTGCTCGGGGGCCTCTCGGGATTCCTCTCCCGTCGATGCCGGGGCCTAAGACCCTGTGTGGAGTCGGTGCCGGAACCTGAGGTTTCCTCTCCAGTGCTGACATGGATCTTGGGGTACTTCTGGAGTCTCCCCAGGGGAGTTAGTCGTCGTCTTGTGTGGGGGCATGAACGTGCGCTTTCCTCCCGAGCTGTAGCAGCAGTGCAACGCTTCCCTTCGCGTGGATCAAGGGATCTGTGGCTTTCCCTCGAGGCTTTCCCACGAGGCTTTCCCACAGGGCTGTCCCACGTGCCATCGTGGTGTGAGTCGATCCTCGGCTAGAAATTCGAGGCAGTGCAGGGAAAATCAGGTTTCCCTGAAATGGACTGAGACATCTGGGGGACTCTGGGAATGGTGGCACGACCCTGGAGTTCCTCTCGCCTTTCCTGTGGAGAGCGCCTCCTCTTGAGATGCGACAGGAACGCCGGGAATTCTTTCCCGACCACGCAGGGAAAGGATCCCTCCTCTCGAGCTAGGAGGCGGAAACGGGGCTCCTCTGGATGTGGGCGGGATCTCTGGTGCTTCCTCTCGAGTGGAGACGGGTATGTCGGGGAACTTCTTGAGTTGCAGCAAGGGTGTGAAGGACCCTTTGGAAGTTCCAGAGGTTAGGTGTGATTAGCCTCGAGACGCCTCAGCGGAAATGGGCCTCATCTCGCCTGGAGGGGAGAACCTCCTGGATTGTTCTCAGTTGCGGCAGGTGCTCTCGACTTACGACGGGGACCTCAGGGACCCGCTCTGGTGGCCTCAGGAAAGGCCAGTCCCCATGCGAGTTGCTCGGGGGCCTCTCGGGATTCCTCTCCCGTCGATGCCGGGGCCTAAGACTTGTGTGGAGTCGGTGCCGGAACCTGAGGATTCCTCTCCAGTGCTGACATGGATCTTGGGTACTTCCTGGAGTCTCCCCAGGGGAAGTCAGTCCTCGTCTCAAGTGGGGCATGCACGTGTCGCTTTCCTCCCGAGCTGAGCAGCAGTGTCACGCTTCCCTTCGCCGTGGATCAAGGGATCAGTGGCTTTCCCTCGAGGCTTTCCCACTGAGGCTTTCACACGAGGCTTTCCCACAGGGCTGTCCCACGTGCCACCGTGGTGTGAGTCGATCCTCGGCTTGAAAGTCGAGGCAGTGCAGGGAAAACAGGTTTCCCTGGAATGGACTGAGATATCTGGGGCACTCTGGGAATGGTGGCACCACCCTGGAGTTCCTCTCGCCTTTCCTGTGGAGAGCGCCTCTTTTTGAGATGCGACGGGAACGCCGGGAATTCTTTCCCGACCACGCAGGGAAAGGATCCCTCCTCTCGAGCTAGGAGGCGGAAACTGGGCTCCTCTGGATGTGGCGGGACTCTCGTGCTTCCTCTCGAGTGGAGACGGGTATGTCGGGAACTTCTTGAGTTGCAGCAAGGGTGTGAAGGACCATTGGAAGTTCCAGAGATTAGGTGTGATTAGCCTCGAGACGCCTCAGCGGAAATGGGCCTCATCTGCCTGGAGGGGAGAACATCCTGGATTTTCTCGAGTTGCGGCAGGTGCTCTCGACTTACGACGGGGACCTCAGGGACCCGCTCTGGTGGCCTCAGGAAAGGCCAGTCCCCATGCGAGTTGCTCGGGGCCTCTCGGGATTCCTCTCCCGTCGATGCCGGGGCCTAAGATCTTGTGTGTCCCGGAACCTGAGGATTCCTCTCCAGTGCTGACATGGATCTTGGGTACTTCTGGAGTCTCCCCAGGGGACTTCAGTCCTCGTCTCGAGTGGGGCATGCACGTGTGCTTTCCTCCCGATCTGTAGCAGCAGTGTCACCCTTCTCTTCGCGTGGATCAAGGGATCTATGGCTTTTGCTTTCCCACGAGGCTTTCCCACAGGGCTGTCCCACGTGTCACCGTGGTGTGAGTCGATCCTCGGCTTGAAAGTCGAGGCAGTGCAGGGAAAACAGGTTTCCCTGGAATGGACTGAGACATCTGGGGGACTCTGGGAATGGTGGCACGACCCTGGAGTTCCTCTGCCTTTCCTGTGGAGAGCGCCTCCTCTTGAGATGCGACAGGAACGCCGGGAATTCTTTCCCGACCACGCAGGGAAAGGATCCCTCCTCTCGAGCTAGAGGGCGGAAACGGGGCTCCTCTGGATGTGGCGGGACTCTCGTGCTTCCTCTCGAGTGGAGACGGTATGTCGGGAACTTCTTGAGTTGCAGCAAGGTGTGAAGGACCTTTGGAAGTTCCAGAGGTTAGGTGTGATTAGCCTCGAGACACCTCAGTGGAAATGGGCCTCATCTCGCCTGGAGGGAGAACCTCCTGGATTTTCTCGAGTTGCGGCAGGTGCTCTCGACTTACGACGGGGACCTCAGGGACCCGCTCTGGTGGCCTCAGGAAAGGCCAGTCCCCATGCGAGTTGCTCGGGGGCCTCTCGGGATTCCTCTCCCGTCGATGCCGGGGCCTAAGACCTGTGTGGAGTCGGTTCCGGAACCTGAGGTTTCCTCTCCAGTGCTGACATGGATCTTGGGGTACTTCTGGAGTCTCCCCAGGGGAGTTAGTCGTCGTCTTGTGTGGGGGCATGAACGTGCGCTTTCCTCCCGAGCTGTAGCAGCAGTGCAACGCCCTTCACGTGGATCAAGGGATCTTTGGCTTTCCCTCGAGGCTTTCCCTCGAGGCTTTCCCACGGGGCTGTCCCACGTGCCATCGTGGTGTGAGTCGATGCTCAGCTAGAAATTCGAGGCAGTGCAGGGAAATCAGGTTTCCCTGAAATGGACTTAGACATCTGGGGACTCTGGGAATGGTGGCACGACCCTGGAGTTCCTCTCGCCTTTTTCCGTGGAGAGCACCTCCTCTTGAGATGCGACAGGAACGCGGGAATTCTTTCCCGACCACGCAGGGAAAGGATCCCTCCTCTCGGCTAGGAGCGGAAACAGGGCTCTTCTGGATGAGGGCGGGACTCTCGTGCTTCCTCTCGACTGGAGACGGGAATGTCGGGAACTTCTTGAGTTGCAGCAAGGGTGTGAAGGACCCTTTGGAAGTTCCAGAGGTTAGGTGATTAGCCTCGAGACGCCTCAGCAGAAATGGGCCTCATCTCGCCTCGAGGGGACAACCTCCTGGATTTTTTCTAGTTGTGGCAGGTGCTCTCGTCTTACGACGGGGACCTCAGGGACCCGCTCTGGTGGCCTCAGGAAAGGCCAGTCCCCATGCGAGTTGCTCGGGGGCCTCTCGGTATTTCTCTGCCGTCCATGCCGGGGCTTAAGACCTTGTGTGGAGTCGGAGCCGGAACGTGAGGATTCCTCTCCAGTGCTGACATGGATCTTGGGGTACCTCCGGAGTCTCCCCACGGAGTCAGTCCTCGTCTCAAGTAGGGGCATGCACCTGCGCATTCCTCCCAAACTGCAGCAGCAGTGTCACGCTTCCCCTCCCGTGGATCAAGGGATCAGTGGCTTTCCCTCGGGGCTTTCCCATGAGGCTTTCACACGAGGCTTTCCCACAGGGCTGTCCCACGTGCCACCGTGGAGTCAGCCGATCCTCGGCTTGAAAGTCGAGGCAGTGCATGGAAAACAGTTTTCCCTGCAATGGACTGAGGCATCTGGGGGACTCTGGGAATGGTGGCATGACCCTGGAGTTCCTCTCGCCTTTCCTGTGGAGAGCGCCTCCTCTTGAGATGCGACGGGAACGCCGGGAATTCTTTCCCGACCACGCAGGAAAGGATCCGTCCAGTCGAGCTATGAGGCCGAAACGGGGCTCCCCTGGATGTGGGGGACTCTCGTGCTTCCTCTCGAGTGAGACGGTATGTCGGGGAACTTCTTGAGTTGCAGCAAGGGTGTGAAGGACCCTTTGGAAGTTCCAGAGTTTAGGTGTGATTAGCCTGGAGACGCCTCACCGGAAATGGGCCTCATCTCGCCTGGAGGGAGAACCTCCTGGATTTTCTCGAGTTCCGGCAGTGCTCTCGACTTACGACGGGGACCTCAGGGACCCGCTATGGTGGCCTCAGGAAAGGCCAGTCCCCATGCGAGTTGCTCGGGGACCTCTCGGAATTCCTCTCCCGTCGATGCCAGGGCCTAAGATCTTGTGTGGAGTCGGTGCCGGAACCTGAGCATTCCTCTCCAGTGCTGTCATGGATCTTGGGGTACTTCTGGAGTCTCCCCAGGGGAGTCAGTCCTCGTCTCGAGTGGGGGCATGCACGTGCGCTTTCCTCCCGAGCAGTAACAGCAGTGTCGCGCTTCCCTTCGCGTGCATCAAGGGATCTGTGTCTTTCCCTCAAGGCTTTCCCACGAGGCTTTCCCACGAGGCTTTGCCACAGGGCTGTCCCATGTGCTACCGTGGTGTGAGTCGATCCTCGGCTTGAAAGTCGAGGCAGTGCAGGGAAAACAGGTTACCCTGGAATGGACTGAGACATCTGAGGGACTCTGGGAGTGGTGGCACGACCCTGGAGTTCCTCTCACCTTTCCTGTAGAGAGCGCCTGCTCTTGAGATGCGACCGGGAACGTCGGATTTCTTTCCCCACGCAGGGAAAGGATCCCTCTCTCTCGAGCCAGGAGGGGAAACGGGGCTCCTCTGGATGTGGGCGGGACTCTCGTGCTTCCTCTCGAGTGGAGATGGTATGTCGGGAACTTGTTGAGTTGCAGCAAGGGTGTGAAGGAGCCTTTGGAAGTTCCAGAGGTTAGGTGTGATTAGCCTCGAGACGCCCAGCGGAAATGGGACTCATCTCGCCTGGAGGGGAGAACCTCCTGGATTTTTCTCGAGTTGCGGCAGTGCTCTCGACTTACGACGGGGACCTCAGGGACCCGCTCTGGTGGCCTCAGGAAAGGACCAGTCCCCATGCGAGTTGCTCAGGGGCTCTCGGGATTCCTCTCCCGTCGGATACCAGGCCTAAGATCTTGTGTGGAGTCGGTGCCGGAACCTGAGGATTCCTCTCCAGTGCTGACATGGATCTTGGGTACTTCTGGAGTCTCCCCAGGGGAGTCAGTCCTCGTCTCGAGTGGGGGCATGCACGTGCGCTTTCCTCCCGAGTGTGCAGCAGTGCACGCTTGCCTTCGCTGGATCCA
>NW_017214584.1:0-14579 GCF_001704415.2 Capra hircus
ACATTAGAAGCACTTCACTGTGTAAAGAAATGGTTTGTTAAACATTGATTCATTAATTCATTAAATAAGGAAATGTGTTCCCCTAAAGACATCGCCAACGAATGAATAGACACGCCACAATCTAGGAGAAAATATTCATGGTACACATCAAAGGACTTTTATTTAGAATGCATAATAAAATACATTTTTCATAATAAAATATTAATAACCTAATAGAAAAATAGGTTAAAAAAAAACCCTGTATAGGCCCTTCACAAAGAAGTAAGACAAGTCCAATGACTAATAACTAAATTATAGGAATTCAACCACATTAGTAAAGTGGAATTGAATTCATCACCAAAATGAAGTACCCCTACTCACCCACCAACCTGAAAATATTAAAATGTCTGCTATGACAGTATAAAACGTTTCAAGAATGGACAATAATTAGAACCCACATACAATATAGTTGGAATTTAAACTAATCCATCCATTTTGGAATATTGTTTGATGGCATCTAGCAAAAGATCAGAAACAAGCGCCCTTTGATCCAGAACATTCAGAGATAGGGCACACCTCACACCGTGAGTGCTCACGTGCAATGCAGCACGTACTTGTATAAGAATGTTCATGCAGCGTTTACGTTAAAGACAAAAAGGTGAAATAACCAGGAGTGAAACTGCTGGCTCATATGGTAGTTCTGTTTTTTACCGTGTGTGTGTGTGTGTGTGTGTGTGCGTGTGTGTGTGTGTAAAACTCCATCCTGCTTTCCATACAGTATGCAGTTGGTTATACCAAGTTACATTCTCTCCCACAATGCACAGCGTTTCCCTTTACTCTAATTCTCTCCAACAATTGTTATATGCAGACTTTGTAGAGGAAAGGAGGAGGGGATTTAGGAGTATAAAGTCGACAAAATGCTCTGCATAAAACGGATAAGCTTCAGGCTGCTGCTGCCCAGCGCCGGAGTTATGCCTGGTATCCTTTGAATGCTGCGCTGTGCTCAGTCACTTCAGTTGTGTCCAGCTCTTTGCGACCCCATGGACTCCAGCCCACCAGGCTCCTCTGCCCGTGGGACTGGGTTGCCGTGCCCTCCTCCAGGGGATATTCCCCACCCAGGAATCAAACCCATATCTCTGGCATCACCTGCTTGCAGGCAGGTTCTTTACCCACTGAGCCACTAAGGTTTAATAGTGTCTAATCTAAAAGCATAAACGAATCACTATGCTGTGCATCTAAAATTATTATAGCACTGTAACTAAATAATACTTCAATAGAGAAGAGGAAATAGCCAAACTCCATTTGTAGTAGTAGTATGAATAAACATATTATCATATCAATATATGTATTTTGTAGAACATTCTTCAGCACCAAAAAGGGAACTACTGTTACAGTCAATCACTTAAAAATTCTTTTGAAACAAAATGCTGAGCCAAATAAGCCACACATAAGGGAATACACTCTAAAATTTTAATAATACAAATTTCAAAAGTGATAAAAGTTAAGTTTTAACTCTCGTAACCTATTCTCTGTTTAAAAGAAAAATCTTTGAACACTGCAATGGAGTCTGTTCCTAGAGGCATCAAGAGTCACAGTGACTAGAAACATGCTCACAGAGATGCTGCAAAGAGCTGATGAGTCTTTAATTTCTTGGAGAAAGTAACATACAGGATGATTATACAAAATTACTTGTCTACCTATCTATCACATTCCATAATTTGAGAAAAAGAGAAAGGAAAGGAAGAGAGAAAAAAGAAAGAAAGAAAGAAGACATGGAACAGAAATCATTTGCAAATTCTGAGGATTCAGGATGTGGACAGCCTTCTGCTGCGCTGTGCTTAGCCACTCAGTCTTACCCGACTCTTTGAGACCCCGTGGACTGTAGCCCACCAGGCTCCTCTGTCCTTGGGGATTTTCCAGGCAAGAATACTGGAGTGGGTTGTCATGCCCTCCTCGAGGGGATCTTCCCTACCCAGGGAAAGAACCCAGGTCTCCCGTATTGCAGGCAGATTCTCTACCATCTGAGGCACCAGGGAAGCCCTGGACACTGTGAGACAGTCATTATTTTGCCTATAACACTCTGAAAGTGAGGCATAAGCATATATTTTTCTTTTAAACTGAAGGTGACATTTTAAAATCAGAGTGCAGTTTAAAAATCACATTATATTCATATGATATATAATTTTCTCAAGAGATTGTATCCCATTGTGTCTCAGTCACTAAAGAATCAACTTACACTTCGGGAGACGTGAGTTCCATTGCTGGCTTGGGAAGATCCCCTGGAGGAGGGCATGGCAACCCACTCCAGTATTCTTGCCTGGAGATTCCCCGTGCACAGAGAAGGGGTCACAAAGAGTAGGACACTGGGATAAGCACACATTGGAAGAAAAATGTAATAACCTTCAACACACTGTATAAAGCACATTTAAGAAACTGCTTTCCTCTATCTCTCTTCTCACTCAAAATTACATGGGGTGAGAAAACATTTTGGCTTTGACTAATTTTCTGATGGTCTCCTTCACATCATTATTTCTAAGACTGTAGATAAGGGGATTTAGCATGGGGATCACTATTGTGTAAAGCACAGTGGCTACTTTGATGAAGAGCCATGAGCTTCTGGAGTTGGGTACACAGTAGAGAAGAAGGATGACCCCATGGAAAATGGTGATGGTGGTCAGGTGGGAGGCACAGGTGGAGAAGGCTTTTCGGAGTCCACCAGCTGAAGGCATCTTGATGATTGTGACAATTATGAAAATATAGGAGGCGAGGATAATCAGGAGGCTACACACTTCACTGAGAGTAGAAATGATAAAACGTGTCATCTGCCTGAAGTGAGAGAGCAAGAGGCAGAGACAATGGCAGAGTACTCACAGCCAAAGTGATGTATGCCGTTAGAACCGCAGAAGGACGGCTCCGAAAGAGAACAGGTGATCGTCCAGGAACACGATCCACCCCACGTGTAGGTTCCAGCGACCAGGAGGCTGCAGAGCTTAGGAGACATAGCAACTGTGTAGAGCAGGGGGTTACAAACAGCTACAAACCGGTCATAGGCCATCACGGCTAGCATGAACATCTCCGTAATCGCAAGTGTGCAACCAAAGAAGAATTGCATCATGCAACCCACATAGGAGATAGTCCTTCTGTCCACAAGCAAGATCTCTAAGAGTTTAGGTGTGGTTATAGAAGAGTAACAAAAATCAAGAAAGGAGAGATGGCTGAGAAAGAAGTACATGGGGGTGTGAAGCTTGGGGTTGCTTCTGATGATCACAATCATACCCAGGTTCCCCACCACAGAGACGGTGTAGGCGGTGAAGAAGGCCAGGAAGAGGGGCACCTGGAGCTGCGGGTATTCGGAGAAGCCCAAGAGGACGAAGGTGATTCCAGCACTCTGATTTCTTTCATCCATCACTACAGCTTCTTCCAGAGAAAGCCAGAGAGCTCACCCTAGGCAACCAGACATGACAGAAACAGAGGGTATTTTCCTCCCAGCCTGGACAGGGGACTGGCTTGCAGTGGTGAAGTCTTGGATTTCCCAGGAATGCGAATAAGGCGCAGTTGGAGCCCAAATATACCGTGTGTCTACAGGTGTGGAGAGTGCAAGTCAGCTTCTGATGTAGGGGCAAGGAGAGGATGAACTGGGAAGAACTGAGTGTCACGGTGACTCAGAAAATGTCCTGGTTTGAATTTTCTCAACCTTCTCAGCTGTCGCCCTTTTCTCCGCATGGATAATTTCTTTCTTTAGCTTTGCTTAATTGAACTTGCTGATTGCACTTGCAAAGTCTTCTGTTTGTTCAGGCCATTCTAACTGCTGAAGATGTCCTCTGTTTTTCTCTCACTTTTCCTTAGTGCTCTCCAATCAGAGAGAGGCTTCCCAGGTAGTGCGGTGGTAAAGAATCCTCCTGATGGTGCAGGAGATGCAAGGGACATGAGTTCAATCCCTGGGTCAGGAATATCCCCAGGGGAAAGAATTGGCACCCCACTCCAGTATCTTTGCTGGTGAAAACTGGTGGACGGAGGAGCCTGGCGGGCGACAATCCATGGAGTCGCAAGTCACACAACTGAGAGATTCAGCACCCACCTCATCAGAGAAGCCTCAGGTTTATGATTTCACCAACTGGCCAAACCTTGGTAAAAGGTCACATATTGTATCTCCTAGAGAATATGAATGATGTCTTGTTAACAATCTAGACTCTTTAATCAAGTCAGCTTGCCTTCAAATTTAACCTCAGTCACTTATTAACATGTCTCTGACAAGTTAAGCTCTCTGAAACCTTACCTTTAGAATATAATTCTATTATAAGAATTTCTTTTTACTATACAATTATGTATAAAATATAACTTAGTGAATTATTTTCTAAAATGTTTAAGACTTTAATTTCACATGTAATAATTGCCCCCCACTAAATTTAGTTTAGAATTCTGGAGTGGGTAGCCATTCCCTTCTCCAGGGGATCTTCCCAACCCAGGGACTGAACCCAGGTCTCCCACATTACAGGTAGATTCTTTACCAGCTGAGTCACAAGGGAAGACCAGAAACACTGGAGTTCGTGGCCTATCCCTTCTCCAGAAGATCTTCCCCACCCAGGAATCGAACTGGGGTCCCATGCATTGCAGGCGGATTCTTTCCCAGCTGAGCTATCAGGGAAGTCCAACTTTAATTATTTTCTAAAACATTTAAGACTTTAATTTCACATGTAATAAATGGCCCCCACCAAATTTAGTTTCTTCTCTTCTATTTCTAATGCTGTTTTTCATGTTTACTTTGAATTTGAAATATATAACCTCAAAATATTCTACAATGTAGCACCACCTATAATTTTATGAAGTCTGAAATGGTGCAAATAGTGACTAAGAAGAAGAAAAAATGCATACACAGAGGAAACCTTTTTCTTAATTCTTTTCTAATGTTTCCTTCTTAGCTGCACATTTCCATTAATGTCTCGAGCCATCAAGGCATAAGTTTGTTTTGTCCATTTTTCCCTGTCCTTGTCTGTATCTCTATGATTTCCTTTCCATCCAAGGTGGAGGCTGTGAAAAATATAATTAGGACAAAATGAACATATTCTTCAAAATACACTCCCATCTTTATTGCTACCTACCACATATCTATTCAGCAGCTGTCTTTATTTAGCCTAACTACAACCATCCTTCAGGACTACTTTTCATTCAATCTTAGTTTAAAATCATGCTCAAATGCTTACCCATATTCAAAATCATCTCCATACAGATTACCTGCAATCTGAACTCTTCTGTCTGGATTTCTGTGATCTCTAAAAGAACTAAACTACCAGTGCAGCAGACATAAGAGACACGGGCTCTATCCCTGGATTGGGAAAATCCCCTGGAAGAGTGTATGGCAACCCACTCTGGTGTTCTTGCTTGGAGAATCCCGTGGACAGAGGAGCCTGGCGGGCTACAGTCCATAGGGTTGTTTATAAAGAGTCAGAAAGGACTGAAGCGACTTAGCACGCACAGTATCCCTGCATTATCTAGACTGCTTGATAGCTACTTCTTTCATTTCACTCACTGCAGCAATTTTGATTTTGGTGCACAAAATACACACATTTTGGTATATAAAAGCATTATTACCTTTTAATATCAAATCCCAGGCAATGTATTTCAGACTACTTTGGGGTTTAACTCAGAACTCAAGTTTGCTGTATTGCTCCAACTTGCTTTCATCTGCGTGATTTTAAACTCAAAGAATTTAATGCAAAGTCTGGCATATTTCTCTACAGTTTTATAGATTTATTTTTAATATTTCCCTAATTTTTTATTTTTAGTTGCAAACAAATACTACTACTTGAATGTCCACCAAGGACATCATTCAGCTATACAAGCAAAGTTCAAAACTAAATGCATCCCATGAGTCTTAAAGATATAAGAAGTAAGTTCAATATCTTGTATTCTTCCCCTTAAATGAATTAAATGAATACCATTTCATTGCTACTAGGGTTGCATAGGTGTTTCTCTGCCAAAAATATTCTTAATTTCAGAGTTTCCCACATCAGAATTAAAGTAAATCACTTAATTTAAACAACTCACCGGAAGCCATGTAGTCTTTATAGATTGATTTACTGAAGACTTCTTTAAATAAGAATCTTGAAAAGTATTTAACAAAAATACTTACATTTAATTAAAATTGTTGTAGCTTGTAATAAGAGTATTGTAACCTCTTCCAAAGTATATTTCAGTAAAGTCATCAAGAAAATTACATTTTTTTTCTCATTAAAAAATAGAGACACTCCCAAGGGTAAGCCATATACTTCTAAATTAAACTTAGGGATCATGCTGTATATTTATGTCTACCTGAGTGACTTTGGGGATTCACACCCCAGACAATTTTGATTGGGGTGTTTTCCATGAGCTACAAACAAGACAATTTAAAGAAAATCCCGTCCTCCTCATTTAGAGTATAGTTTATTTTAAATCATTAAATCATATAGGAAGCTTGAGCATGTTTATCTTCTTATCTTAGAAAAATAACACTAGCAATCAATCTGTTTACATTTATATTTATCATGGAAGATGTGAATTCCAAAATTCAGAAAGAAAATCACAATTACTGTTCAATAGACTAAGCACAGTGCTGTTTCTGTGTTATGTTTATTTCAGTCTTTCCTCTAAGTTTTCTTATTTGGACATCTACATTTTTGTAAAAAACACATTTAATATCACACTGAATAGAAATATGATATTATGGCATTTGCAGTTATTATTATATCCCAATGTTTCCATTTTATTAAAACTTGTTGAATATACATTTTTTGATAATGTAATCGATAAAAACCTATCAATTATGTGGTATATGAATGGTCTATTTCATCAAATTAACTGCTGCAGATTCAGTGGCTTGAAAAATACTCATTTATGAATTCACAATTTTGTACGCCCGAAGTTAGGCAGAATAAACCTGGTCCCTCTATTCAAGTTATCGCAAGGCTGAAATCAGTGTCAAGTTTCTCATCTAGAAACTGGTTCCCTACCAGGCTCATTCATGTTGTTGGAATAATGCAGTTCCTTGAGTTGTAGGAATAGGGTCTTGCTTCCTTGACATCTGTTTGGGGTTATTCACAGCTCTTAGAATCCACTCCTGGGTATCCGCTTTGTTTTCTCTGCTCAAGTCACTCTAACACCTCAAATCTCTCTTTCAAAACCCTCTTATAATTCATGCATCTCTTTAAAGAGGGATTCAAGCATTTTTAACAAATCATCAGATTATATGAGACCCACCAATCAGGATAGTCTTCTTTCATTATGATCAACTGATTTAAAACTAGTTATAATTTAAAATTATTTGCCAGCAGCTCCCAGATTAATGTGTAATTGAATGGCTAGTTGAAGATATGTGTACATCAAATGGTGGGGAATCTTAAGGACTAGTTTTAGAGTTCTACTTGTCACTCATAAGGTCAACATTTTTGTACTCTCTCTATTAATACCTCATTCTATTTAAAATAGCATCTACTTGCTTGAATGTTTTACTTAAGAGAAGAAATCTGATGATCTGTGATTTCATCTTAAGAAGATAAAAAAGCAAACATGGTTTTTAATCTCACAATAAATAGGAGGAAAAGATGAGAATGGTGATCAACAAAATAGAAAATGGACAGTGAAATAGAAATAAGGGATTGAGCAAAACTAAAATTCTGATGTTTAAAATGATATATAAAATCAATCATCTGTTAGATAAATTGATTAAAAATAATAGATCATAACACAATTGCTGCTCAAGAAAAAAATGGGATTTCATTACAGATGCTGTCAACGTAGAAAAATCATTAGGGAGTATTATGTATAATTTTCTTCCAAAAAGTTTAACTACCTAGTTGATGTAGAAAAATCATTTGAACCATACAAATAAACTTACCAAAGATGAAATGCAAAATATGAATAGCCTCTATCTTCTTATGAAATTGCGTTTTCAGTTAAAAATCTTCCTACAAGGAGAACCTCAGTCCCATACTGCTGCTGCTGCTGCCTAAGTCACTTCAGTCGTGTCCGACTCTGTGTGACCTCGTAGACGGCAGCCCACCAGGCTCCCCCGTCCCTGGGATTCTCCACGCAAGAACACTGGAGTGGGTTGCCATTTCCTTTTCCAATGCATGAAAGTGAAAAGTGAAAGTGAAGTTGCTCAGTCGTGTCCGACTTATAGCGACCCTATGGATTGCAGCCCACCAGGCTCCTCCATCCATGGGATTTTCTAGGCAAGAGTACTGGAGTGGGATGCCATTGCCTTCTCCTCAGTCCCATACTATTAAATGGTAAATTCTGTCAAGCATGTAAGTAATAAATGGCACAAAAAAAGTGCATGGATATTTGAATAAACAGAGCAATAAGAGATAGATGCAACACTTTTTCTTCATCCCATAAATATAGCTCATACTCAAACTGGAGGCATTGAGATCTGAATTCAGTCAGTCTGGCCCCAGAGTTTGTGCTCTTAGTTAAAAAGTTATGTCATTTGATTGCAACTGGGCCATAAAGATTCTTAAAGGATAAGTTTATGATCATGGGTTTTATAGTCTCACAACTGGGAAGGTGTTGGTTGAAGGAAGGATTTGATTAGAATTTTGCTCCAGAAGGATGATTCAGACAAGAAGAGGAGGGGGAGCTAGAGAAAGAAATAAAACTGGAAATGTTGTTTAAACTTGATAACATGATTGATGCTGTTACTATCTTGCCTATACCTTGTGTGAAACAAGTACTTAGGATTGTGTTTATTTGTATGTGACAGCTCTCTAATTCCCAAACATCCATGTACATAAGAATATTCCAAGAGGCTTGTTTAAAATGAACATTCCTGGGTTTCTCTGCCAAATATCTGTGAGTTCAACTGATTTCCCAGGTGCTTCTGACTGAGGTTCTAAGAAACCTCTATGATAGAAACCAGAGATTTCTGGATTGGCTTTTCAGCTACAAATATCTAGGACCCAGAGTTGTGCAAGGACAATGATCGAATTCTTTGGCCTGCTTCCTGACCTTCAGGAGCTCAGGATTTGGTTGAAGAGGCAAAGACAATTCAATCAGCAATGTACAAAACCTGAAAATGATTGATTAGTTTAGAATGTGTGAACTCCATAGTTTAAAAACTGATAGCTGAGATGTGGGTTACTGGCAGCCATAAGTATACATACATTATACATATACATATACGTATACGTATACGTATATGTATATATATTGTCCCCCAGTAAAAGAATGCATTTCTCAAGGAGGCAAAAATTGTAAATGAAGGTACAAAGTTTATTTTTAGAGACATAGCAAAACAAGTGGGAGAGCACACAGAGAAACTGTTTAGTTAAGATCAAAGCAAGGCAGAGAGGCACGCCAGGAAAGAAAGCGTGTGGGTATCTCTGACAGTGAGGAGGGGCCACCACCAATATTTCAGATTGTTTTTTGAGTTTTTGGACATCTCTGGTGTTTCATGGGTTTCCCTGGTGGTTCAGAGGTAAAGAATCTATCTGTAGGCAGAGGACACGTGTTCTATCCCTGTATCAGGAAGATCCCCTGGAGAAGGAAATGGCAATCCACTCCAGCATTCTTGCCTGGAGAATCCCATGATAGAGGAGCTTGGCAGGCTACTGTCCATGGGATTGCAAAAGAGTCAGAGACGACTTAGTAACTAATCAACAACCATCAACACCAACACCAAAGATGTTGTAAACAAACAAACAAACAAAAAAACATAGATCAAGATAACTAATGTACCTCATCATAGAAACACTGAATGAAACATTAGAAAATAAAATATCACAGTATATGATAGGAAAATAAACAATGACTCAGATGGAAAGAAAAAAAAATGATTACCTGTATAGCAGTAAACAAGATATATAAGAAAATTCCTTTCAACCTGATAAACATCTACAAAAATACTTCTAGCTAATATTATGTCTAGTATAGAAACAGAGAATAGAAAAAAAATCCTATATAAAGTAAAATAACTTGATTTTCTCCCAACTCTCTGTATAACAGCCAGGAAAATAATGTCCTTAACCACTTTCAATTAACATCTTATTTTAGATTTTTGTTCAATAAGGAAGAAAATTATAATTACTGAAAAGTAGAAAGTAAAAACTGTCTTTATTTGCCAGCTAGATTCTGTATACAGAAAGTCCTAAGGAATCTACGACAAAAAATATGAAAAAGTAATAACAGAATGCAGTAGTCCTGCATAAATGAGTATATATAAAAACATCAATTGCATCATTGTGTTCTCATGGTCAGCAATAGAAATGACTAAAGTGTAATTCCCAAGACTTATTCATGCAAACACGTATGCGTGTGTGTGTTGTCTCTCAGTGGTGTCCGACTCTTTGCAATCCTATGGGCTGTAGCTGGCCAGGGTCCTCTGTCCATGGAGTTCTCCAGGCAAGAATACTGAAGTGGGTTACCATTTCCTTCTCCAGGGCATCTTCCCGACCCAGGGATTGAACACAGGTCTCCTGCAAGCATAAGGATTATCAAGAAACTATTGATAGATAAGTTGTAACCCCTGAATACCTTCATTACATCAAAAGAAAGCCGTTTCTGGTATTCATCATACTGGTCAACAGGTCATATTTTTCACAATGATAACCTGTTTCTGACATTCTATACTCTAACAAGAAAGTGAAAATGCTAGTCACTCAGTCATCTGAGTCTCTGAGACCCCATGGACTGTATTCTGCCAGGCTCTTCTGTCCATGGAATTCTCCAGGCAAGACTACTGAAATAGCTGACCATTCCCTTCTCTGGGGGATCTTCCCAACCTAGGGACAGAACCCTGGTCTTGTGCATTGCAGGTAGATTCCTTGCCATATGAATCACCAGAGAAACCCATCCTCTTATCAGGAAGAGGTTACTTTCTATTCAGGACATGGATGCTAGAAACATTTGTCACAGCCATCCAGGAAGTATGAACTTTTCAATTAAAACTCTAGGGAACTTCCTTTGAGTTTGTACATTCTTGAGAGATGTGAATTTAGATATATACATAGTATTACAGCCAAAGAATTTTAAAATTAATCACAGTAATTTCAATAGCTAATATGAGGATTACTTAAAGTTTCTTGTAGCTAATAACAATTTTATTAAATGTAGTTGAGAAAAATCAACCTTTCAGAGCGGAATAAGTTTTGGATTTAACCAAATTATTTTTCTAGAACTGTAATTTGCCATGAATTATGTATCTTCCCTTTTATTTTCATATGTTGATTTATGGTTATTAATTCATGACTATTAAACCACTTTTCAGTTTCTGGAATAAAATCCAATGTGTTAATATTTTGTCTTGAATATTCATTAATTAACCTCATGAGAAAGATTGATCTATACATTTATTTCTCACAATAGCTTTCTTTGAACTGATTGCTAAAATCTAAGTGAATATCATGCCACTCTTAAGTATCCTGTCTTAATCTATTCCCTAGAAAGATTTGTGCATGATTGACAATGTTTCTCAAATGTTTGGAGAAATTCACCAACATGACAAACAGGGCACAGGATTTCTTTGTAAGGAAGTTTTTGGAAACAAATTCCATTACTTTGGGCTCCCCAGTGACTCGGTGGTAAAGAATCTACCAGCAGCACAGAAGATGCGGGGGACAGGAGTCTGATCCCGGGTTGGGGAGATTTCCCGGAGAAGGGCATGGCCCCCCCACTCCAGTATTCTTGCCAGGAAAACCCATGGACAGAGAAGCCTGGCGGGCCAAAGGTCCGTGGGGTCACAAAGAGCCAGACACGACTGAGCACACACAGACCCCATTACACTAACAGATAAGACTGTACTTACACTTTCTATTTTTATTGTATAAGACTGAATGCTGTTTTTTCAAGGAATGTGTTTATTTCATTAAGATTTGTAACTTCTTAATATAGATTCTTCACAATATCTTACTATTTGCAATGCCTGTAGAATTTTATCAATGCCAATTTTTCCCCTAATCAGTAAAGAAAGAGGATAAAATGTGGATTATTTTTAACTCAATATGTCAAACGCAATACATAACATACCTTTGTTGTCTCTCTCTTCCCTCAGAAACGCAAATCAATCATAGTAATCATAATGAGAAATAAATAAAATGGCCAAGCCACGTTTGTAAAAACAATGGTGGAATTTCCCTGGGGTCCACGGGTTAAGATTCTTTGTTTCCACTGCAGGGAGCAGGGACTTGATCCCTGGTTGAGAAACTAGGATCTCACATGCTGTGCAGCACAGCCAAAAATAAAGATGAATAAATTAAAACAATGGTAAAATTAAAACCAGCTAATATGATCTCATCATAATCTCAGAAATGTGAAATGGTTATGGAGGAGCATAGATGAATGAAGCAGAGAGGGCACGGCTACAGCCAAGAATGCTCTAACCTGCAGAGCTAAAGAACAAGTGGCGTAAATTTTAGAGCCCCGAAGAGCCTCAGGCTTTAAAAGAATGAACACAATAAACACTGAAGTTTGTATGAAAATGAAATGGTCAAGGATAAACAGGATCCACTTACACAGAAGAAAAGATGTCAGAAGTTGCTCTAATGGATAGTGAGATTTACTTCAAAGGTACCATAATTAACAATATTAACCTCCAATTAAAATAAATAAATTTATATTTAAAAAAGAATATGTGGTAATGGCAGGTACTTCAAAGGAATATAAGAAAGGCTTATTAAACTGAATGAGGTAGATTCATGATTAGGTCCAGTTACTCAGAAGCATCTCTGTTAATCTCATTATAAGTTTTTCATACTTCATTATTGACGAAGAGCATTTCTTTTCCTTTGGATCATGAGTGCAAACCTGAGATATGAACGAGTAATTGTCAGAAGAAGAGAAAATAGAGCAGTTCTTAACTTGGGCTTTATCACTGAGTAATCATCATATCTCCCTAGAAATACATTTAACTTTTTCTCAGTATTTAATTAAACACCTTTGATTGAACTATATTACACAGGTATTCAGAAAATGAGTGATGCCGACAGAGACTAGCTATTATTTTTCAGGATCTTCTTGCCTTAAAATCAGGTAATACTTTTTATAAGGCAAACTCAAACTCCTCATTTTACCTGGTGTAAAATAAAGTTTTGAGAAGAGCTAAAAGTTGCATTTTTATAAAACTGAATCAGAAGAGTTAGTTATGAGAACCTAAGTGCAAATTTAACCCTAACCCTAACACTAACCCTAACCTTAACCCTGACACTAAACACAGTTATCATGTGTTTGCAGCATTGTTACAAACCACAACATAAACTGTAGTGTAAGGAATGAGTCTCTAACTATATATCCCTTTTCATCACTCTGACTCCCATAATGTATTATTTCTCTATTAACCGAGAAGTAGCTCATCTGACCATCAAAAAAAAATGTAAAATACGACATACAATTTATTTGAAACATAATCATATATTTACTTATAATAAAGATAAACTAGCATCAGAAATATATATGAAAATTATAAGGCATAATATGAACACAAGCATATCTATCTGGCTATACCCAGGCTGACTTTAATTCAAGTGGTTTTTCAGTCCCACTGGACTTCTGAATTATATTGAGGGAGAAAGCAGTTTCATAGTTATCAAACTCCTGACTGTCTCTTTCACATCCTTATTCCTAAGGCTATAGATAAGAGGGTTCAGCATAGGACTCATGACAGTAAAAAACACAGTGGCTACTTTGACAAGGAGCCATGAGCTTTTGGAGTTGGGTACACAATAAAGGAACAGAACAGTCCCATGGAAAATGGTGATGGCGGTCAGATGGGAGGCACAGGTGGGAGAAGGCTTTTTCGGAGTCCAGCAGCTGAAGGCATCTTAATGATTGTGACAACTATGAAAGCATAGGACGTGAGGATAATCAGAAGGCTACATACCTCATTTAGTGTAGAAATGAGGAAACACATCAGTTGACTGAAATGGGTGTCAGAACAGGAAGCAGAGATGATGGCAGAATACTCACAGCCAAAGTGGATGTATGACGTTAGAACCACAGGACAGCTCCAAAAGAGAACATGTGATTGTCCAGGAACACATTCCACCCCACGGTGTAAGTCCCAGCCACCAGGAGGCTGCAGAGCTTAGGAGACATAGCAGCTGTGCAGAGCAGGGGGTTACAAACAGCCACACACCGGTCATAGGCCATGACTGCTAGCATGGACATCTCCGTAATCACAAATGCACAGCCAAAGAAAAACTGTGCCCATGCATCCTTTGGAAAGAGATAACTCTGTCTTCCACAACCAAGATACCTAGGAGTTTGGGTGTAAATACGCTGGAAGAGCAAATATCCAAAAAGGAGAGATGGCTGAGAAAAAAATACATGGGTGTGTGGAGTTTGGGACTGGTCCTTATGACCACAATTATGCCAAGGTTCCCCACCAGAGTGACTTGTAAATGGTCAAGAACACCAAGAAAAGGGGTGCCTGGAGGCATGGGTATCCTGAGAAGCCCAAGAGGATCAACATGGTCACAGAGCTCTGATTTCCTTCATTCAGTACCATGGCTCTTGATTGAAAAAACACAAATAAAGAAGAATTAAAACTGAGCAGTGGAACATGAGAGGGGGAGTGGAAGAAACTGAAGACAGTTCCACCTACGCCAGTGAAGGCAGTGTGGTCAGTGTGTATG